>NW_025959299.1:0-61793 GCF_023159225.1 Perognathus longimembris pacificus | reverse complement strand
GTACAATTCTCAAAGTAGAGGACTATGTTTTTAATTCCTTACATAGTCACTTCGAAAAAGTTGGTAGATATCACCTTCTCTGGGCCCCTCCCGTGAGTCCGTCCCTTCTCCTTTTGTGTGAAAACTCATTTTGTTTTTTAAACACAAAGAGAAGTTCCACCACCTGTCACTCATGGTCTCAATTACTTGTGGTAATACTCAGTTAGCTGCTGTTACTGTGGTGGCACTTACTAAAAACTTCATAGAGTATATTAATCAGCTATAATGTCATGATAGTATTACCATATTACTGTACAGTATTAGAAAACAGATACACAGCAGATAGTGCTTAGAAAATTTCTAAGTACTGTATGTAAGCATTTAGGTTCTTTTTTTTTTTTTTTTGGCCAGTCCTGGGCCTTGGACTAATGATTTCTCATTAGTATTACCAGGAGGGTTATATACTTAATTTAATGTTGTTTTTATTTTGCCAGTTCTGAGGCTTGAACTCAGGGCTTGAGCACTGTCCCTGAGCTGCTTTTATTCACACACACACACACACACACAGCACTACTTCCACCTTTTTCTGTTTATGTGGTGGGGAGGAATGGAACCCAGGGCTTCATGCATGCTAGGTGAGCACTCTGCCGCTAAGCCACATTGCTAGTCGAATATGTTGGGTCTATTTATGATTGTTCATTATGCCAGTCCTGAGGCTTGAACTCAGGGCTTGGGTGCTGTTCTTGTGCTGAAGGCTAGCAGACTATCATTTGAACCACAGGTCCACTTCCAGCTTTTTTTGGTAGTTATTTGGAGATGAGTCTCATAGACTTTCCTGCCTGGATGGATTTGAGCTGTGAGTCTCAGCTCATAAGCTTCTGAGAAGTTAGGATTACAGGTGAGAGCCACTGGCACTTAGCAGCTACTTTTTTGTTTTTGTTGTTGTTGTTTTTACAAACTGATTGTAAAGATAAATTACAATATTTTAAGTGATGAACTGCTTTTCCTAATTCAAGTATTTTGGCATATTTTCTAGTTAATCAGTTATGTAGATGTAAAACATTACTTGGAAGATTGTTTATGTGTTTATTATGTGGAAGACAGCAATTTGCTTTCCATAATCGTTCATTCACTTGTGAAATATCTTTTCCTTCTGTAAACCAGTCTAAAGCTACAAAAATAGGTATTGAACTATTAGAATCTTATTAAACCATGTATTGTGCTCTCTCTCCTCTCCTCTCCTCTCCTGTCCTCCCCTCCCTTCCACTCTCCTCCCCTCCACTCCTCTCCCCTGTCCTCCCCTTTTCTCTCCTCTCCTCTCCCACCACCTGTAGTAACAAGGTTTGAATTCAAGGCTTCATCCTGGCATGTATGCCCACTCAGCTGGTATTCTGCCACTTACACATCTAGCCCAGCATTTCACTGGTTAATTGGAGATGGAGTCTTTTGGACTTTACTGAATGGGCTGGCTTTGAACCCTGACCCTCTGCATCTCAGCTTGCTGAGTATCCAGGTTTACTGGTATGAGCCCCAGGTGCCTGGCTAAATCATGTGTTTTAATTTTAACACATTTTGTTATGTTCAATGTACATGGCTTAGAAATACATAATGACAGTAGTTTGTATGCAGCAAACTACATTATTCTTAGAGAATTAGAGAACTAGAGTGCACATTTTGGTATTGAGATTTTCTTTAAAAAAATAAATGAGTAGAACCCTTGAAAGGACAATGAAATATAATATGATGGTCCCATATGTATATGAAGAAGTGTGATGTAAAACACAATGAGTTGCATGGTCCTAGATGCTATGAATTCTGAGGATCCAACAATGAGGTTTGAGCTTTCATACAGCTCGGCTCTCTAAAAATTGTTGGTAATTGATCTTACATTAATTATCTCATTTCATTCCTAAAACATCCTGAATATTAGATCGGGTATGTATTGAAATCATTATTTGCGTATAAGAAAACATGGCTTAATGTATGGATCTGTGACCCCTCTGTATATCACTTTGACAATAAATAAGTAATTATATTTTTTTTTAAAAAAAAAACTAAAACACATTGAGAGGCTGCTGGCTACTCCAAGTGGAGGTGATGCTGTCTTTCTAATTATAAGGCTGAGTTTTTTGCTGGCACATGGTAGCTGTGAGGATTATTCTAAAATAAGATTGCTGATCAAAGATGGCCTTTAGAACTTTTGATAACATTGAAAACTACTAGGTCTATCATGATTGCTCTCAATCAACTAATTATGCCTATTTAGAAGTAATAATTATATGAGAGGAGTTCATCTTGACAGTTCAGCATTTTCCATTTTCTGAAAAACAAGAAATGTAAGGTTAGACTCATTTTCTCTATACTGATGATGATGTAGGAGCTCAATGTAGTTCAGTGCCAATGTGATCCTTTTAAATAGGACCATATGAAGTTCTGCCTGATGCTTTGCTCATTTGAGCTAAATTTAAAAATTGAAGTGTTAGGGTCTTTTTTTAATAAGTTAGCAACATATTTCTAACAAATTTTTAATCTTTTATTGGAAAACTAGCATTTTGTGGATTCTTTGTTGTTGTTATTGTTTGTGGGGCATGAACGCAGGTGCTGACCCTGAGTTCACTCACTATCTTCCTTTCTCTCTTTCTTTCTTCCTCTCTTTCTTTTCTCCCTTCCTTCCTTCCTTCCTTCCTTCCTTCCTTCCTTCCTTCCTTCCTTCCTTCCTTCCTTCCTTCCTTCCTTCATTGCCAGTCCTGGACTCAGGTCCTGAGCACTGTCCCAGGCTTTTGTTTTTGTTTTGCTCAAGGCTAGTACACTACCACTTGAGCCATTGCTCCACTTCTTGCTTTTTGCTATATGTGGTGGTGAGGAATTGAACCCATGGCTTCATGTATACAAGGCAAGCACTCTACCACTAGGCCATATTCCCAGCCCTTCTTCCTTTCCTTTCAAGGCTAGTCCTCTGTCTCTTTGAGCCACAGTGCCTCTTCCAGGTTTTTGTTTTTGTTTTTTTTGTAGTTAATTGGAGATGAGACTCTTTAACAGACATTCTTGTCTTCACTGGCATTCAACCATGATCCTCAAAGGTCAGCCTTCTGAGTAGCTAGGATGACAGACAGGCATGAGCCACCAGCACCCTGTACATTGGGACACTTCTAAAATGTATGTCTTATGCTTAAATACCTCTTCTCCACTGCCTTATGGAAGGAGCCCAAATTGACCCCAGCTTCTTTTTAATTTTCACAATGCTTATGGCATTCAGCAGCAGGAATTCCTGGTTTCTAGAGAGTTGTTCTCTTCCTGTGTTCCTGTCTCTGTCTCTTCTTCCTGGAATCTTCCCCATTGGTATCTGCCTGTCAAATGGCTACCCATTCTTAATGAACTACTCAGATGTGAAGTTGAAATGATAAATCTTTGCTTTCCTTGGCCAGCCCCGCCCCACCCTGGCGGTTTCCTGTTGTTTCTGCTTGGGGCACTGGAAGGCTCAGGCCAGGGCAGGACGGGCGATGGATGGGGGGCTGGGTGGGGCAGAGCGGACAGGCGGGACAGAGGCAGTGGAGTCAAAACAGGGTAAAATGATACACGGGTGTGCAATTTGCAAGCTGGGGGTTCTGGGTGCTGAGTGCTAAATACTAGGTAGCTGGGTGCTGGGTACTGGGTGCTGGGTGGCTAGGGGCTGGTTACTGGGTGTCTGGGTGCTAGGTACTGGGTGCTGGGTGGTTGGGTGCTGGGTGACTGGGTGCTTGGTAGCTGGGTGTTGAGTAGCTGGATGGTGTGGTCTGAGTAGTTGGGTGCTGGGTACTGGTTAGATGGGTGCTGGGTGCTAGGTACTAGGTGCCTGGGGTCTGAGTAGCAGGGTTCTGGGAACTGGGTGCTCAGTAGCTGGGTACTGGGTGCTGGCTAGCTGGGTGGCTGGGTTCTGGGTGCTGGGTACTGGGTGCTGGGTAGCTGGGTACTGGGTGCTGGGTGTCTGGGTGCTGAGTAGCTGGGTGCTGGGGGCTGGTTGGCTGGGTGCTGGGTACTGGGTGATGGGTGCTGAGTGGTTGTGTCCTGGTGCTGAGTACTGGTTGGCTGGGTACTAGGTGCTGGATTAGGTGCTGAGTAGCTGGGTAGCTGAGTGGCTGGGTGCTGAGTAGCTGGGTACTGGACGCTGATTGGCTAGGTACTAGGTACTGGGTGCTGGGTGGTTGGCGGCTGGGTGCTAGGTACTGGGTTGAGTAGCTGGGTGGCTGGGTGCTGACTAGCTGGATGCTGAGGTCCAAATAACTGGATACTGGATGCTGAGTAGCTGAGTGCTGGGTTGCTGGGTACTTGGTGCTGGGTACCTGGGTGGTGAATAGCTGGGTGCTGGGTGGCTGGGTGCTGGGTACTGGGTAGCTGGGTACTGGCTGGCTGGGATGCTGGGTACTGGGTGCTGGGTGGCTGGGTGCTGAGTAGCTGGGGACTGGATGCTGATTGGCTGGGTGTTGGTACTGGGTGCTGGGTGGCTGGGTACTTGGTAGCTGGGTAGCTGTGTGGGTGGCTGGTTGCTGGGTAGCTGGGTAGTGGGTGGCTGGGTGCTGGGTACTGGTTCGCTGGGTGCTGAGGGCACTGAGGGTTGAGTACCTGGGTGCTCAGTACTGGGTGCTGAGTAGGTGAGTGCTGGCTGGGTACTGGGGGTTGGGGTGCTGAGTACCTGGGTGCTGAGGGCTGAGCACCTGGGTGGCTGGGTAATGGGTGCTGGGTGCTGAGTAGCTGGGTGCCGGGTGGCTGGGTGCCGGGCCGGGATTCGAGCCCCAGTCCCCCTCCTCCCCGCCCTCCCCTAGGCCCCTTGCCTGTCCGTGTGTCCGTCTGTCCGTCTCTCTCTCAGTTGTCCCTGTGTCCACCCGTCTGTCTGTCTGCTTCGGTTTCCCTGCCCATCCGTCTGTCCGTCTGTCTGTCCCCAGGCCTGGGACCCTGTGCGCCTGTCGCTCTGTGCGTCCGTCCATCTGTCTACGTTCATTGGTCCCTGTCTGTCCGTCCATCCGTCTGTCTCCTTGTCTGTCTGTCCGTCTGCCCATCTGTCTGTCCGTCTGTCTCTCGCTGCATGTCTGTCTGTCCATCTGTCTCCCTGTTCGTCCATCTGTCCGTCTGTCTGTCCATAAGTCTGTCTGCCGTCCGACTGTCTCTGTGTCTGTCACACTGCTTGTGTGTCCGTCTGAGTGTCCGTCTGTCTGTCTGTCCGTCTGTCTGTCCATCTGTCTCTCTCCCTGTCTCCCTATTTGTCCATCTGTCCTCCCTGTTCGTCCGTCTGTGTCTCTGTCTTTCCATCTGTGTCTTTTCGTCCATCTGTCTGTCCATCTGTCCGTCTGTCAGTCTCCCTGTCCATCCGTCCATCTATGTCTGTCTGTCCATTTGTCCGTCTCCCTGTCTGTCTTTCCATCTGTCCGTCCATCCGACTGTCTCCTTGTCTGTCTGTCTGTCTCCCTGTCTGTCTATCTCCCTGTCCATCTGTCTGTGTCTCTCTAGCTGCCTGACTGTCCCACAGCCGGTCTAACCGTCTGTCTGTCTATTTGTCTCAGTCTGTGTCACCCCGTCTGTCTGTCTGTCTGTGTTAGTGCCTGTTCCTGTCTGTGTGTCTCCCTCCCTGTCTCTGTGTCCACCCGTCTGTCCGTCTCTCCTTTCCCTTGTGGGCAGCCGAAGCGACAGACAGTGAGCCAGGCCCTGCGGCCCAGAGAGTGACCAAGCACCCAGCACCCCTCACGGAGGCACGGGAGGAGGACTGAGCGCCTAGGACACACACAGGAGGACTGAGCACCCAGCACCTCGTGTGGAGGAACGGGAGGAGAACTGAGCGCCCAGCGCCTCCTGTGGATTCATGGGAGGAGGACTGAGCACCCAGGCCCTCGTGTGGGACACAGGACTAACTGCCCAGCACCCACATGAGAAGACTGAGCACCCAGCACTTTGTGTGGAAGCACGGGAGGACTGAGCACCCAGCATCTCATATGCCGACACCGGGGGAGGACTGAGCACCCAGCACTAACAAAGGAAGACTGAGCACCCAGCACCTTGTGTGGAGACGCCAGGGGGGACTGAGCACCCAGCATCTTGTGTGGAGATGCCGGGGGAGGACTGAGCACCCAGCACCCACGCAGGAGGACTCAGTACCCTAACCCTGGGTACGTGTGTGCATGCGGGGGGGGGGGGGGCTGGGGTGACCCAGTCGGCGCCATGATCAGGGCCCAGGCTGCAGGCTCAGCTCCACCACAGGCCATGGCTCCGCCTCCTCCTCCTCCTCCTCCTCCTCCTCCTCCTCCTCCTCCTCCTCCTCCTCCTCCTCCTCCTCCTCCCCCTCCCAGCCCTACCTGCCTCAGTGTCTGTACCTTTTGGCTGGTTTCACTCAGATTATGGCCAGAGAATGGCTGAAGTAAATAACAGGAATGAAGAAAGGAAATGTATGGTGATTAGCAGTTCTTTGAGGGAAATGTTTACCTTTATTCACAAACAGTGTATGTGTTGGTAGTTTTCCTATTGCCAGAGAAAGAGAGTGTTGATTCTAAATGTTAGTTTTTAACATGAGAATCTTAAGCATTATATGTCATAACTCTAAAAAATATTAGGTGTTTCAGAATCTTTCAAAAATATTTATTGTCTTTTTTCTCCTTTATTGTCAAAGTGAAGTACAGAGGGGTTACAATTTCATATATAATGCAGTGAGTACATATCTTGTCCAACATGTTAACTCCTCCTCCCCTCCACATGCCTACCTCTTCCCTCCTGCTTCCCCTTCCACCCACGAGTTCTATGGTTGGTTTACACCAAATGGTTTTGTGAGTATTGTGTTTGGAGTTGTTTGTATTTTTATCCTTTGTCTATTGATTTTGATATTTACTTTCTCTTCCCTAGCTCTAATACACGTATATACAGTATCCAGGGTGCTCAGATGAGAGACAGTGATAGTGGGGGTAAAACCACAGGAAGGGAATACGAGAGAAAATAAAAAGGGTACGGATTCATATCGCATGTTGAAAATAATTACAATAATGATATACCACTTGTTTCCATAACATGGAGCTCATTTCACTTAGCATCATCTTAAGTGTCCATAAGGGCATAGCTATTGGGCTATTATGACTTCGGCTTTGACTAGCCTAAACATGTACTAATTATTCCAAAAACATGTACTAATTATTCCAAGCACCCAGCACCCCTCACGGAGGCACGGGAGGAGGACTGAGCGCCTAGCACACACACAGGAGGACTGAGCACCCAGCACCTCGTGTGGAGGAACGGGAGGAGAACTGAGCGCCCAGCGCCTCCTGTGGATTCATGGGAGGAGGACTGAGCACCCAGGCCCTCGTGTGGGACACAGGACTAACTGCCCAGCACCCACATGAGAAGACTGAGCACCCAGCACTTTGTGTGGAGGCACGGGAGGACTGAGCACCCAGCACCTCGTATGCAGACACCGGGGGAGGACTGAGCACCCAGCACTAACAAAGGAAGACTGAGCACCCAGCACCTTGTGTGGAGATGCCAGGGGGGACTGAGCACCCAGCATCTTGTGTGGAGATGCCGGGGGAGGACTGAGCACCCAGCACCCACGCAGGAGGACTCAGTACCCTAACCCTGGGTACGTGTGTGCATGCGGGGGGGGGGGGGCTGGGGTGACCCAGTCGGCGCCATGATCAGGGCCCAGGCTGCAGGCTCAGCTCCACCACAGGCCATGGCTCCGCCTCCTCCTCCTCCTCCTCCTCCTCCTCCTCCTCCTCCTCCTCCTCCCAGCGGAGGACAGGGGGAGGTGCACGGCTGTCCAGCTGTCCGTGTGTCCATCCGCCCATCTCTTTGTCTGTCTGTCTGTCTCCCTCTGTGTCTGTCCGTCCATCCATTTGTCCATGTGTCCGTCTGTCTCCAGGTCTGTCTGCCCGTCTGCTCATCTGTCCATCTGTCCATCCATCCGTCCGTCTGTCTGTCTCCCTGTTTCTCCGTCTGTCTGTCTGACCATCTGCTCAGTGTGTTTGTCCGTCTGTCTCCAGGTCCATCTGTCCATGACTGTCTGTCTCCCTGTGTGTCTCACTGTGTGCTCATCTGTCTGTCCGTCTCCCTCTCTTGTCTATCTGTCTCCATGATGTCCATCTGTCCATCCGTCCATCTGTGTCTTTTTGTCATCTGTCTGTCTCCAGTTCTGTCTGTCTGTCTCCCTGTCTGTCTGTCCTGCTCATCTGTGTCCTTGTCTGTCTGTCTGTCCATCTGTCTGCTGTGTGTCTGTCTGTCCGTCTCCCTGTCTGTCTGTCTCCATGTCTGTTTGTCCATCTGTCTGCCTGTCCCTTGTCCATGCCTGTTTGTCTGTCTCCAGGTCTGTCCATCTGTCTCCCAGTCTGTCTGTCTGTCTGTTCATCTGTCCGTCCATCTCCCTGTCTCCCTGTCTGTCCGTCCGTCTGTCTTCATGTCTGTCCGTGTCTCGATTCCCATTGCTGTCTTTCTGTCACCGCCCAAGCCCCCAGCCCCCCATGTCCCTCTGTCCCTCCGTCCGTCCGTCTGTCCATCTTCACCAGTCAACTTGTCACTGACACAGGGAACGCATGCGCTCAGGAGCCTGCAGGGAAGACGGACGGACGGGTGGATGTGGGCTCGAATCCCGGCCTCCCGCATGGCCCACAATGCGTTGCGTTCCCCCCCCACCCTGGGGGCCCCGGGTTCAGATTCCTGCTCACCTCTGACAGCCCCAGCCCAGGCCCAGCGACCCCAGTGCTGCCGAAGCAGCAGGTGCAGCATGGCTGGCCCGGCGGGGACCCTTGAAACCTCCGACCGTGTGGGTGTGCACACACTCGGGGAGGAAGGGATGGGAGGGGGAGGGGTCACATGAAGTGGGGAGGGAGGGACACGTGACCCTCAGCTCCTTGCCCCAGCCCTCCCCACACGACTCCACCTGCAAAGGCTCCCCCCCATGTGAGGCCTCTGAGGACACTTGAAATCGCCACCTATCCACCCACAGGCCCAGAATGGTCTTGGGGACACTTGAAACCACCCCCCCACCCAGATCCCCATTCCCCCGGGGACACTTGAAACCGCCGTGGGGACACTCAAAACTGCCCCACATCCACTCACAGGCCCAAGGTTTTCGTGGGGACACTGGATACCGCCCTCCATCGATGCACACGCCGAGGGTTGCCTTGGAGACACTTGAAACCACCCCCTAAAGAACTGCCCCCATCATGGGACACTTGAAACTGACCCTCACCCAGACCCCCTCCCCTTGGGGACACTTGAAACCGCCCTCCATCCACCCACAGGCCCAGGGTTGCCTTGGCTACGCTTAAAACCGCCCCCTACAGAACCACTCCAACCCGGGGACACTTGAAACCGCCCTCCATCCACCCACAGGCCCAAGGTGGTCCTGGTTACACTTGAAACCACCCCCCCAAGAGCCCCTCCCCATTGGGATACTAGAAAACACCCTTGGGACACTTGAAACCGCCCTGGGTACACTTGAAACCACCCACCACAGACCCCTCCCCACCCTGGAGACACTTGAAATGAATCGCCCCAGACCTCTTCCCTCGGGAACACTTGAAACCGCCCTCCATCCACCCACAGGCCCAAAATGGTCCTGGGGACACTTGAAACCACCCCCCACCCAGAATCTCTACTCCTGGGGACACCTGAAACCTCCCTGGGGACAGTTGAAACCGCCCTCTGCTCCCCAAACTCCACCGTGTTGCTCCAGGAGCCCTAGGTCAGGGTGCGGGCTTCCCTGGCCCGGATGCACAGGCCCGGTGAGGCCCGGGTTCGAGGCCTGGCAGGGCGTAGGTGTTGTCTGAGCCTCCCAAGACCTCAATGTGGGGGGAGACTCGCCATGGGGCTGGGGTAAACTGAGGCACGGGGCGGTTCCAGGAGAACTCACCGGGGAGTCCTGGGAGACCAGCTGGCCACCATGCTAAAAGAACAGAGCACAGGCCTCAGTCAGCACTGACTGCGGGGCAGGGTGCTGGACCGTGTACTTCTGGGTGATGTGCTTAGTACTCCCACGTGCTGTGTGGAGTACTCCCCAGTGCTGGGCTGAGTACTCCCATTTCACACTAATCCTGAAACCCACCTCTCCCAACCAATACTGGACTGAGTAGTCCAGGGTGCTACAACCAGTACTCCCTGGTGCTGGACTGAGTACTCCCGGGTGCTGCACTGAGTATTCCCATCCCTCCCCAGTGCTGGACTGAGTACTCCCATCCCACACCAATCCGGAACCCCACCCCCTCCTGACCGTTGCTGGACTAAATACTCCCCGCCAGTGCTGGACCGAGTACTCCCGGGTGTTGCACTGAGTACTCCCATGCACAGGGCCAGCTGGTACCGGAAGTCGTGCTTGCTCCACTGCCTCCAGGTCCTGTGTGGCTCCCACCATACCTGCCAGCCCCGGGGGCCGCAGGCAATGCTCACGTTTCACAGGGGGTCAAAGTGTTCTGAAAACTGCCACAGATGAATGGAGGGACACCGGGTGGGGTGGGGGGGCTCGAAACTGCCCTCGGTGGTGCCAGGGATACTTGAAACTGCCCTTGTGGGTCTTGGGGGACACTCAAAACTGCCCTGGATGCTCATGGGGACAGTGGAAACCGCCCTCCATCCACCAAGGTGCTCGTGTGGACACTTGAAACCGCCCTCAGCGGTCTCGGGGACACTTAAAACCGCCCTGGATGGTCCTGGGAAAACTTGAAGCTGCTTTTGGGGGTCATGGGGAACCCTTGAAATCGCCCTAGGTGGTCTTGGGGATACCTGAAACTGCCCTCCATGCACCAAAGTGCTCGTGGGGATACTTGAAACCACTCTCGGTGGTCTCGAGGACACAAATCCGCCCTCGGTGTTCTTGGGGACACTTTAAACTGCCCTTGGTGGTCTCTGGGATACTTGAAACCGCCCTGGGTGGTCCAGGGGGTACTGGAAACCACCCTCACCAATTTCACGGGCATAAAGCCAGGCGTCCAGGAAGTGGACGGGGCCAGCGGGGCTCGAGCCGGTGACCAGGGCGTAGGTCTGGGCCCAGAGGCCAGCAAGATCGGGGAGGATGCAGCCCACCTGGAGGCCGGACTGGCACATGTCGGCCAGCACTCATGGTACAGGCCGGTCCTAGGGAGTGGTGGGGCATTAGAAACTCACAATGGCCGAAGGGGGGGACATTAGAAACCGACAATGGCCAACAGAGGTGGCATTACAAACTGACAATGCTAAAGAGAGGCGTTAGAAACTGACAATGGCGGGATGAGCGGGGAACATTAGAAACCGACAGTGGTGCGGAGGGGGCATTGAAACCGGCAGGGGTGGCCCCACCTGGAGTCCGGATCCTGAAGGAATACTGTGTCCCCCGCGGTGCCTGCGGCCCCAGTGCCCATGAGCAGTTCAGGGCCTGGGCCTCGAAGACATAACACACAAGGCCTGGGGAAACGACATGGCGGGGGGGGGGGTGGAGGGTGGAGGGCCTGTGGGGAGACTTACCCCTGACCCTTCAACCCCACGACCTCTGACCCTTCAACCCCAAAACCCCTGACCCTTCAACCCCATGTCCCCTGACCCGTCAACCCATGACCCCTGACCAGTTCAACCCCATGATTCCTGAACTTTCAACCCAATGACCCCTGAACCTTCAACATATGACCTGTGACCCCTGACCCTCGATCCCCCCCCCACCCGGAACCTCAGGACCTCACCCGGGTTTGTGAACCCCAGGCCTTTGGTCAGGGGCCTCCTGGCCACAGTGAGTGTAACCTCGAACTCGACTCCCTGGTACCACAGGAGATCCCAGAATTCGCAGCTACATTGTCCGACGGGGACCTTGGAGAGCGGGGGGGTCGGTGCCTTGACATAAACCGGAACACCTGGGAGATCCATTCGTCCATCCATGCCTCAACTTAGCCCCCGGAACACCAGGGAATGTGGGCCAGCCCACCCCTGCCTCAGTTTACCCCACAGCCCCCACCATTGGCCTCCCAGGGTGGGGGCCTGGTGTCTCCATCGTGCCTCGATTGCCCCAACTGTCCAGCAGTGTGACCGACCCCTTGTTCGGGTTCACAACGATGCACCGGGCCTCTGTGGTGGTGGCCACACAGTGCAAGCTTAGCCTGTGGCTCCTGGAGTCGAAGGTCAGGCCCAGGTCAGGTACAGGGTCAGGGGTCGCAGGGCCCAAGGTTGGGGGGGTCTCAGGGGTCAGGAGGGCGCGGGGAAGCTTCCAGAAGATGGTGTGGGAGTCTCTGGTTGGGTTGGGGGGGTCACGAGGAACAAAGGTGAGAAGTCAGGATCATCCATACAAGGGTACTGTGTTCGAATCCTCCCTTGGGCTGATGGAGGAACCAGAAAGGAGGTGAGTTACCCGGATGAGCTTCAGCCATGAGGACGAGGAGGAGGAGGAGGAGGAGGAGGAGGAGGGGGAGGAAGATGGAGGCTGCAGACCAGGGGAGGATCAGGGCAGGAGGCCTGGACCTGGAGAGCACTGTGGAGAGAGCAATGGGGATGGGTGGGTGGGTGGGTGGGTGGATGATTGGGTGGATGGGTGGAAGAGTGGGTGGATTGATCGGTGGGGGGGTGGATGGGTGGGTGGATCTATGGGTGGGTGGATGGGTGGATGGGTGGGTGGATGAATGATGGGTGGGTAGATGGGTGGGTGGATGGTTGGGTGGGTGGGTGGATGGATGGGTGGGTGGGTGGATGGGTGGGTGGATGGATGGGTGGGTGGGTTGATAATTGGGTGGGTGGGTGGGTGGGTGTTGGGTGGGTGGGTGGGGGATGGGTGCTTGATCTCATCCCTCTCTCCTTCCCCCTCCCTCTCCTCCCTGGTGGCCCCTGGGGCTTTCACACTCACTGCAGGCCATTGGCACATCGGGTCGGGTGTGGGGCAGCCAGGGTGCCCGTCTTGGTTCCGGGGGTTTGGGCTGTCAGGTGTGGACCCCCGGGTGGGTGTCCTGGGGAGCTTGGGGCGGCTGGGCCCTGACGTTTCTGGGCTCCGGACGGGGAGTGGATGCCGCTTCCCCTTTCTCGCTTCTCCTGGGGGTTTCCTGGCTCCTGGGCATCTCATTCTCCTTTCTCGGGGATGGGGAAGCCAAGGCGGCACCCCGGTGAGGACAGGCCTTGGGGCCTCGGGGGTGCGGGTGCCATGCACAGACAGACAGACAGACAGACCTGAGTCCTCCTTGGGTGGTGGTGCTGGGTGCTGAGTCCTCCTGGGTGGTGGTATTGTGTGCTGAGGCCTCCTGGGTGGTGGTATTGAGTGCTGAGTCCTCCTTGGGTGGTGGTGCTGGGTGCTGAATCCTCCTTGGGTGGTGCTGGGTGCGTCTCCCAGACAGAGAGACACAGTCCAGTCGGAGGAATGGAGGGGCGGACAGAGGGACGGACATGTGGATTGGGAGACGGAAAAGGAGGGACGGGCGGACACACAGACGGAGAGAGGCGCAGACACACAGACAGACGGACAGACAGGACAACATAGAGACAGACAGGGAGACAGACAGACGCACAAGAGATGGACAGACAGATGGACAGGGAGACAGACACATAGACAGACAGATGGATGGACAGATGCAGGGGGCCCTGCACCCCGGGCGCTCTCCTGACCAGCAGGAGAGGCAAGGAGGCGCGCCCCTCCCCGCCGAGGGTGAACCCAGAATAGGTAATAAGCAGCAAGTCACCCGCACGCAGCCCAACCCAACCTTTATGCCACAGTTAGATGGTCAGTCGACTTGGGCAGAGTTCAAGACCGCTCTCTGTTTATTGGCGCGAACCCCATCTTAAGTATGGGCAATGGCAGCATGAAGAGGAGGGGTGTAACATACCTAGTCAGGGGCTACGATTGGCGGTCGGAGCTGTCCGTCAAGGGTGGAAGGCCTAGCATGGTCAGGTGTAAATACAGAGGCTATATAAGCACAGAGGCAAATGCAAACACAGGTCATGGGGGTCTCTCCCACGAGGAGGAGAGGGTAGGGGAGCCACCAGCATTCCTTCCAGAGGGACCAGCCAACACAGCAAGCCTGCAGCTCCCAATGAACAGTACCCACACCTTGCTCCCTGTTGATCTTGCTAGCACCTGGCACTGGACCGTACATGGGGGGAATGGAGTGGATCGGGTGAGAGAACAGAAACACTTATTTCCTTGAAGCTTAAGAACATAATGGGAGGGCTGAAAGTGAGGAAGTGGGTGGATGGACCTTGAATAAACATTCAGAACCATCTAGTTCTCCTTTCTGTTACAACCTAAAGCCTGCAAGACCAGAGATCTGTCACACAACTCTCATCTTATTGGCACGAAAAGGGTCCGAGGACATGTTAGATTGTTGCAGAGCCATAAACGAAGTACTCATTTTCAATACTTGATGCACTTAGGGTACATTTAAAACCCATTTCCCTCTTCTACCTTTACGCTTCTATCTCCCTAACACACCTGAAGCCAAGTTTATCATCAAATTGAGGAGGAAGATGAGAGCAGAGGAGGAGGAGAGCAGAGGAGGTAGAGAGCAGAGGAGGCAGAGAACAGAGGAGGAGGAGAGGCGAAAAGGAGAGCAGAGGAGAGCAGTGGAAAGCAGAGGAGGAGAGCAGAGTAGCTCAGAGGAGTGCAGAGGAGAGCATTATTTTTGTTTGTTTTGCTCCCAGCTGGGAGGAGAGCCACAGGCTGAGGATGGTCCTTGCCTGCGGGTCCCCGTGCTGAGCCCCATACAGGTCCCTCACCGCGCCTGCCTGGCACCTACTCTGCCAAGTACTTGTGCAGCCGCCAGGACTGAACTTTGGAGGACTTGTCGCTACTCCTCTGGCCAGTTGTCTTGGCAGGAGGTAGAAGGTGGCCAGAGGACCCCCCCCTTACCATGCTGGTGAAGAAGCCTGTGGGGAAGGGAGCAGGGTGAAAGGCTGGATCTGAAGAACCCAGCCCTTCCAGGCAGCATTGCACCTGTGCCATGCCCCCGTGCACCACCCTGGCCACCCTCCTCTCCGTGGTGGCCATGATTTCGTGTCTGTAACTTGGGGTGAAAACCAACGACCTTCAGGCGAGGATCCTCACACTGGAATCTGCTAAAGGGGCGCCCTCCGTTCCCCTGCTGCCTAAGAAGGCGGATCAGCTGAAGACCATAGTACTTGAGTGGAGCGACTTCTCGCTCAGGTGTGTGAGGCTGGGCCTTGCTCGAGGGGGAGTTGCATGTGGATAGAATTTTGCACAGGTTCAGTCAGTCTACAGGATCCACCCTTACTGGTTATACAGTTGATTTGGGATGTGTGAGCCTCTGTGGTATCTATTTATTCAAGTCCCTTCCTTGGTTTCTCTCCAAGTCTGTGTGGAGGATCTTCCCTCTGTCTTCCTTAAGGATTGCATGTTGCAATGGCAGTAGGGGCTTTGCCCGGCTGTTTAGTTTTGTGGAGTCTGGGCTGTCAGCATTCTCAGTTGTATGGAGAATATTCATTGTAATGCTCACATCTGTTTTTCATTTGATAAGGTTAGGCCTTATCAATAGAGAATGGTAAGCACTCTTAAAAGTGAAATAAGCCCATAGATTTAAAAATTCATTTAACTCGGAATTCTTTTCATATTAAAGGTTTTAAAAATTGGGGAAAAAAAGTTTTCCTTTGTTTTTTTGGAGGGGGAGAGTTAACAGAGGTTGTGCTCAGATATTGATGAATGGAGAATTGAAAGGGATTCCTTTAAAGATGACTTAGACTCCAGTAGGGAGAGGGTAGTTTTTCTGCCAGTGGAGAGATGCAGTAGTTGCAGCCCGAATGTGATAAAGTATGTCTACAACATTGGCTGTTATTGATAGGACACACATTGCCATGAGCTGCATTGTTAGTGCCGGAGTTTTGCCTTGGCTGTGCAGGGAGAGGGTGGGGATAGTTGAATAATGAAGAAAGGTATTCCCCAAATCTTTCAATCTATGTCAATGTTAAATTGATTTTTAAATTAAAAACAAAATTATGTCTTGAGTACTGTTAGCATTGGCTAAGATCCATGCACTTACATAAATGCTGTTTGTGCAGGCTATCAATCATTATTAACAGCCTCAGAGGAAGAGTCCCTGAAGAACTCACAGAACTGGGATACTACTGCTAGCTCTTAATATATCTTCTTTTCCTACAGGAATCCTACGAACACATGGCTAAACTGAGAATCACAAGAGAAACACCTTCTGAGTGCAACTGTCCAGCATGTAAGAAATGAAACTTAACTAGGTTCCATCTAGGGGAGAGCATTTGCAAACAAACGATCATATGCCTGTCAGGTCTACCTGTAACAGTAACAGAGAAAGAATGCAGACCCAACTTGCTTTAAGAAAATCAACATGTCTCCCTTTGACAGATGGTGAGTAAAGCCACAAATATTATTTTAAGCAGCATACCAGTGTCTGTGAGGGGAAAAAAAAGAGCTAATCACCATGAAAAATATTGGCAAGGGGATATACAAATTTCTTAGTATCCCAGATTGAAAAGTCATCTTCAATTTTATTAAATAACTTCAGTGTTCGTGGTGAACCTGGTCTGAATAGCTGTGAAGCCCTGGTGTCTAATGTTATATTAGTGCAGAGTTTTTTGTGGTTATTATATTCGCAAGTGATCTGACCTGTAGGTAAAAATGAAGACTAAAGGAAATTAGTTCTTTATTTTGTTCTCAGTACCTTGCCAGAAATATTCTTCCATGTTGTCCATTTCTCTGTGTAGTTATAAGAAACCATAGTGACAGTGTGTATTAGAAGGATAGAGACGAAAGGGTAGTGAATGAGCACCCCCACCCCCCACCCCCGAATCATTAAATCTTCATTCAGAGACTTCTGAGCCTTGGTTGTTGTCTGTAGACCTAACAATTTAAAAGCTCTTGGAATATGGCCAGGGGAAGGCATTTAGTGGATACAATATTATATAAGGCATCAAAACTCCCATGAATCTCAAGAAGTTCTTTAGATAAACATGGTGAATGTATTTATGAACATTCTAGTTTCTTTCATCCTTATGCATGGAAAATGAGTCTTTTTCTCTCATATGGAAGAGCTCATTTCAATGTAGTCATGTGCTTCATAATGACACTTCAACCCAAGACAGGTCACAAATATAACAGTGGACCCCTAAGATTGTGTAACCTAGTGATGTCATAGCCAGCTTAGTTTGTGTGAGTGAGCTGTGTGATGTTTGCTCAGCAGTGGGATGGCAACAGCACAGCCCTTAGAACACGCCCCAGTTATGATTAAGCTGCAGGTGACTGTGAAAAACTTTGCGGCTGCTGTTCACTGCTGGCTCACGCCTGTAATCCTGGCTACTCAGTAGGTGGAGATCTGAGAATTGCAGTTCAAAGCCAGCCTAGTCAGCAAAGTCTATGAGACTCTTATCTCCAACAAACTAAGAAAAAGCTGGAAAAGGCACTGTGGCTCAAGTGGTAGAACGCTAGCCTTGAGCACAGAGAGGCTCAGGGATAGCACCCAAGACCCTGAGTCCAAGCCCCGGGACTGGGGATAAAAAGGACTACTGCCTGTAATTTCTTATAGTTTGCGGTTGGTTTTTGTCTCATGATAACTAGTTCAGGCACAGTTTAGACTTTTCAATTTTCAGGTTATACAGCATAAAAGCTTTTAGTATTTGTATTTAGTATTTGTATTTGACCATCTTTGAGATATATTATTTTTTCAGTGAAGGCTTTTGATGAGAAGACAAAGCGTGGATGTTTGACATTGTGTGTTTCATCCTGAGTAGTTGAGAAAGACCTCAGAAGTAAGATATTCAAGGGAAGAACTTTTCCAGGACAGGAATGAAATCACAGCTGCCCCTGCCCCATAGAGATGATGTTAATTTCCCCGACAGTGGGTAGGGTAGGTATAGGACTTCACAAATCACACCTGGCAGGAAAGAGCATCTTTTGAATATACAAAAAAATCCAGTACACGGGCTGTGTGTATGTGGGGAGCTTAAATTTAATTTGGAAGATTCATAACAAACTTGGTAAAATGTTGAAAAGTGACCACACTGAGTTCTATTTCCAGAGGAGATACTATTGTTTTGATGATGCTTCATGTAGGCCAGTGATTGAACTCTTGTCATCTGGGAGAAAGCTATTATCCTTAAGAGTTTGCTGTATATTCCCTGGGATGATTATTACAGACTTTGTTTTTCCATCTTGCTTTTTTTGGGGTCAGTCCTGGGCCTTGGACTCAGGGCCTGAGCACTGTCCCTGGCTTCTTCCCGCTCAATGCTAGAACTCTGCCACCTGAGCCACAGCGCCCCTTCTGGCCGTTTTCCATATATGTGGTGCTGGGGAATCGAACAGAGAGCTTCTTGCCACTAGGCCATATTCCCAGCCCTGTTTTTCCATCTTAATGTGATAAATGAATAATAAACAGCAATTCTCTTGGGTTGTTGTTTATTGGTTGCTCTATCACCTGCTTTCCTTCTTGCCACCACTAGAACTCTGCATTACATCAGTTTTTACCTGGCTCCTTGGGAGGGAACTCTGAAGGGGCACATTCAAACACACAGAACCAGATGGGGTTTTTGGTGAGTTACAGAAATAAACTCAGTTCTGCTTGTCCAATAACAAGACATCACCCAAACGCAGGCTTTGTGTTAAAAGATTCTGGAGAAAACCAGCTGATGCAGGATTATCTTAGGGAATGAGCTGGCTGGCCAAAAGGGCTTAGAAAGAAGATATGGCACTTCCCACCTGATTTGGCTTGAACCTCTGTTCGCCATGTGTGACTAAGACTTGTCACCCAGACATCTGTTTGCAGGACAGAGTGAGACAAGTGTGACCTCAACTCTGTTCCTGTGGACACATGCCCATCCATTGAAGTTGACACTCTTGATGACAGGCTGAGTCTCAGAGCCAAGGGTCGGTAGCAAAGAAGCAAATTTGTGTTGTTTGTACTCACTGATGGCTTCTGCTAGAACTCAGGTCTTACTGGGGTTTTCCCAGGTAGCCTCTGTGGGAAGGCTTTGAGGACGATTTATTGAATGGCTTCTCACAGTAGGAGAGGCTCTTTGTGATTTACTTTCTATAACTAGGAGAGTTTTAAGTGCTAGCAATCTTAGGATTTGTCCCCTGGGCAGAGGGACTCCAGAGCTAGAAGCCTAATAAGGAATCCAGAATGAGCTGGATATGTCTAGACTGCAATCTTAGATCTGATACTAAATAATGGTGTGACTGTGATCAAATGAATGCACTTCATTTTTTCACCAGGAAAAAAAAAGACTAGAAATTCCTTCTCCATTGTACGATTTATGTAAATTGTTTGGCATATTAGTGTTTAGAGCTTAAATAATACTTCTGTTTTTTTTGTGTTGGTTTTTTTTTTGTAAGTTTCTCAGAAAGACTAGGCAAATTCTCTTACCACTAAAGCTGCACCCACAGTTCATTAGTCTTTTTCTTACATTCCTTCATCTGCTCCACAGAGGAACAAGTGGGAAATGTTGCAAAAGTTGCTCAGAACCTAAAGCTAATGTACATGGCGGTTAGTTAAACATCTGTAGGTCATTTATAAAGATAATCTTGCCTGTCCGTATCTCTTGGTGTTGTAGCAGTGGAATTTGGGGTTTTCATGATACCTAGTTTTGTCTCCAAAGTGTTCACCAAAATGACAGGGGAAACAGACCATTTAGACCGAAGCATACCGGGTAGAAAGACTTGGATTTATTGGGCATGGACTTAGTAAAGAGTGTCTTTACAGCTTCAATATGAGATGTTTACCAAAATGAGTGTCTTCTCCATCTGACTCGTAGACCTATTCAAATCAGATTTATTTATACAGTGATATTTATAACATAAAATTGGACAGTCATTATTATATCATCTTTGTCCTCAGTAGAAAGGCATATTTACCTTTTTTGTAAGATCAAGAGACGCTCTAGAAAACCAAAAGAAAATTTTCTTTTAAGAACCCCAAATAATTCATCAAAGCTATGTTTAGCAGATTTGCGTTAGCAATGGCAGAGACAAGGAAATAACAGCTGCTATTTGTGGCTTGATCCCTGTCATACCTGACTGTCTCTAAGAGAGTAACTTGGCTCATCACTATGGCTACAGAATTCTACTTCAGGTTGTGTTCTTTGGATCTTCCATGAAGTATGCATAAAGCAGGCATATTTACAGAAAGGTTTCTCTGTCCAGCCAATGAAGAACGATGGGAATGGATACACCATTCAAGTGATAAGAACTCATTCATCAGTACCATTGGCCTCCTCAGCCTATTAGGTGTTGAAAAGATATGTCCCAGCCATCCCAGAGGACCATGCAGAGATCATCACAGACAGGAGAAGAAGGTTCAAAAGGAGGTTTATTAGTGGGGCCATAGTTCCCATGGGAGAGGGAGCTACATGGTGTCTGCACCTTATCCAGGTGGCAGCTTCTCTCTCTGGGGGTAAAGGGGAAGTAGATAGGTAGTGAGTAGGAGTGGCTCATTAGGTATGGGTGGATCTGGGGGCTAGTGGGAGGAGCTGAGGACCTGAGGCTAAGGAAATGCAAACAGGTATAAGAACCTCTGTGGTGTCATCCATGAAGAATAGGAAATGAAGAAAGCCACCTTGGCTTTTTTTTTTTTTTTTTTTGGCCAGTCGTGGGCCTTGGACTCAGGGCCTGAGCACTGTCCCTGGCTTCTTCCCGCTCAAGGCTAGCACTCTGCCACTTGAGCCACAGCGCCGCTTCTGGCCATTTTCTGTATATGTGGTGCTGGGGAATCGAACCTAGGGCCTCGTGTATCCGAGGCAGGCACTCTTGCCACTAGGCTATATCCCCAGCCCCACCTTGGCTTTTTCATTAACATGTTACACAATCTTGTGCAAATCATTTCCACATATGGTTTTTTACAAACTGGTCATATCATTGTAAGTAAGAGCTGGGCAATAACGACTTAGCATCTTAGTCAATTCTCTACCTAGCATAAATTCTAAACAGTACCAGATTTTGGGATTTTTTTTTTGGGGGTGCGGGCAAATGAGGCAGACTTGCCCTGCATCCTCATGGAGTTTCTAGTTCCATGAAGATGACACCAAATGTTAATTTGAAAAGGACTTTCCATGTGGGATAAGCAAAATCAAGAGGAGTACATTTTGGAGCTTATAACCTAAATCTATGAAATGTTTACAATATTAGAAGTTGTTTAAATGGTTTGGTGGTAGAGAAAGAAAACTATACTTATGTTTCAGAAATTCATAATAGAAGAAAATATGGCTCCTGAGAAAATCTGTAGGAATGGATACAAAGTTTGTTGGTTGCCTTTTGAATTTCTAAGAATTGATGGATAGGTAGATAAAGGTACACTGGTAGCTGATCTGCTGATGTTCCAAATGAAAGAAACATGATATTTTTTTTCTTGGTCATGGGGCTTGAACTCTGGGCCTGGGCTCTGTCCCTGAGCTCTTCAGCTCTACTCCCTGAGCCACTTTCTAAACATGATTTTTAATATAGAATGGACAGCCTGTTCTATATGATGGTAGTCTACTCTATTCTATGAATAGTGAGAATAAAGTTGAGAACTTCTTGTGTGGAGTGTTTAACAGCTACAGGTAAAAAGTGAGACTAGAAGCCATCTGGTGGTGGCTCAGTTATAATTCTAGCTTCTTAGGAGATTGCAATCTGAAGGTTGGGATTCAAAGCCAGCCTAGGCAGGAACTTCCATGAGTCTCTCACCTTCAATAGCCACCAAAAAGCCAAAGTAGAGCTGTGGCTCAAGTGATAGAAAGCCAGCCTTGAGCGAAAAAGTTAAGGGGCAATGCCCAGGCCCTGAGGTCAAGCCCTAGTATGAGCATACACAGAAAGTAGATACTTCTTAAGGTATCCTCTATACTTATGAAATGACTATTTACAAAGTGGGAGTAAATGCCAACAAGCGCAAGTACCCCTCATTCCCAAGTGGGAGCAGTACAGATCCTGGTGATGGATTGAGGACGCCCCAGTATGGTGATGGACGTAAATGTTCATGCTTGCTTTGAGATCGAGCACTCTTCCCCCTGGTGTCAGAGCCTTTGTGTTCCTTTGCTAATCCAGTTGACTTGAGCATATAAAACTCCATGTCTTGCTGTATACATTTTCAATGATACAGAGAACAGAAATAGTTTTACCTTAAGAAACTTGAATAAGCAACTTGAGATGGTGAATGTTATGGAAATGAAAATGGCAGATATTCTCCACTTCCTGTGACACAGAACAGGGCACAGTGATGAGGGTGCCCCCACGAATATCCCCAGTAAGTCTTTCTCAGGCCTACTGAATCCAAAAGGCTGGACATGACATGCTCACTGACTTTTCTGCTGAGAGTGGACAAGGACAAGTTGCCTTTTGAAGGGGTGTTCTTGTTTCTTCTCTTTTGTCTGCCTTGTTTACAAATGAAGAAGCTAATTCTTCCAATTCTTGCTCTGTGATGCTTGTCTTGGAACTTGAGGCCTTTTCCTTGCTTCATTTAAGCCACTCCTCCAGTTCCTTTTTTTTTTTTTTTTGGCTTTTGAGTTATCTTTGGATAGTCTTTTGGGCTGGCCAGCCCTCCCCTTCCTCTATCTCTTCCACCTTTCTCCCTTTTCCTCTGCCCTTTTCACTCTTCTTCCCCTTTAACTCCTCCTCCCCTCCCTCCCCTGCTTTTCATTTGATCAGGTGGTCTCAAGACTGTGCTCCTCCCTACCTCTGTTCCCCAGTATCTGGGAAACAGAAGTGTGCCACGATGTCCGGCTTCCTTTCCCTTTCTCACTGTAGTAATTCCGTTGGTAATTATGTAAAAGGATACCAATACTACATGGAGTTTCAATTCACTGTAGCTTATTCGATGTGTAGGAGCAAGCATTCTTTCAAGGCCACAGTCTGCTCTGCTTCTGATTGCTTTGTAAGGGTGTAAAATCAACTCTGTGACATGACCCAAATGGAAGCCATCCAAGACCTATCATGAAAAACTGCTTGGGTGCCCTCCTTACCACGTTAGAGACTCTCTGGGGTGGTTTGGTGGAAGTGGAGAATGTGAAAACTGTTTATGGATGACTGATCTGCAGGCTGAAACCTGAAACCCAGGATATGACTGGCTACACCTAGAAGCATTGCTACATAACCTGGCTAGCCAAGATGGGTGAAGTTTGGTGGGGTGGTTTAAAGTGCCATGGAATTTCACAATGCCCCCAATCCCTCCCCAATTTGTGTTAACAATGGTGATTCTTACGTGGAGATAGGAGGAACTGAGCTAAATAGGAGTTCACTGCTCCACCAGTTTCTTCCCAATTGAATTGCCAGCTATCCCTTGTCTTCTTTGGTGATGGACAAAATCAGTAGAGAAAGCAAATAGTTGCTCCAACCCATCAGCTCTAAGATACCTGAAATGGAGTCAATGTTGCACTTGTGTATAGTAGATACAGCCACAGCCATGAACTTTGGGCTAGTATTCCAACAGCTAGAATAAGTGGAATTAATACTGTCATTCAACTTACTGTGGAACTTCTTCCCCTCAAAATTTGGAATTTCTATGAGTACAGGATAATTTGGAATTGCGATGACACTTCTGACGTCATTGCCTCCAGAGATGTCACTGCCTCTTCAGTTGAAGGCCTTATTCTCTTCATGAATGGTAGTTGAAATGTATTCATTTCCCTTCATAATGTGTTCCTTACATTGATCACTAGATTCATGCAGTTTTTGTTATAAGGGCATACTTATAGGCTTTGACACCTAAAATGTAAAAAAAAAATTATAATTTCAATTTATAGGCGTTCTGTTCTTCGTTATGGACATGAAGCTTTAATTCTTGTATTTAAAATATATTCACACGTTATCAAATACAATGATCATATTTACTCTAATTGAGTTAATTGTATCAAGCTCTGGCTTGTACATTATGGTATAACTGGGAGTCAGAATATATGTCTAGATAGTCTTCTTTGTTATCGGTTCCTCTCGCCACTTCTCCCACTTTTCTCACCTCTTTTCCTCCTCTTCCTTCTCCCTTTTCTTCCCAAAGAGCTCAGTGTTCCTCACTGAACGTGAGGAACCTATTCCTTAATCTGTTCGCACTAGGAAGTTGGGGAGATGCACAATGTAACCCACTGTGATATCATACATCACAAACATCAACATCTCTCACCCCATCCGTCTGCCTTAAAGTCTGAGATTTTTTTAAGCCTTTAAGTCATCCCAGTTTTTGACATGTTTCTGTGCATTTTTTCATTTTTCTTTGTGCTTTTATACTTTTTGTTGCCAGCACCAGGGCTTGTACTCAGGTCCTGAGTGCTATCCCTTAGCCTTTGCACTCAAGGATAGTGGTCTACCACTTGAACCACAGCTCTGTTTCCTGATTTTTTGGTGATTAATTGTAGATAAGAGACTTTCTGGTGCATGCTTTCTTTGAACCTTGATTCTCAGAAATCATTCTCTTGAGGATTACAGACATGAGCCACTGGCACCTTGCTCCTTTGAGCTTTTATTCTTCACACATACGCACATAGAGTCTTGTCAACAAGTTGCTGCTGCCATTAACTTTTTAATATACTTATTGTTAACACTAGAGTTTTGTTGAGCAGTTAATGTTACCTGGCCAAATAGTATCTGCAACATAACTTTCCCCCAAATTACAATGTCCCTTAGTATCTGAAGTGGGTTGGCTCTACAACCCATGTGGCTAATGAAGTTCTTTTGATATAAAACAGTATAATACTTGCATATAAACTACAAACATCCTTCATATACTTTGTCTTCTCTAGATTGCTTACAGTAAGTAATATAATTGAAATAATGTGTAGCTAGATTTTATACCATGTTATAGGGCATTATGACAAGAAAACAGTGTGAATGTGTTTTAGTACAGATGCACTGTTTTTCCCTTAAAGATGTACAATCTGTAATTGGTTGAATTTGCATATGCAGAGTATTTATTTGTGCATTATTTATAGAAACTATGGTGTAAGAAAGTTGGTCTTTGGTAAAATGATGATGGTTCTATGTTGAAACTGAAATGGACACCATGAGGAGACTGTGAGTTTTGTGTCTGCATTTAAATGACAGGCAAGATCTTGAGAAATTACTAATATTGTAGCCAATATTGACTGAGAAATCCAATGCATTTCACAGAGAGAGTGTAAATCTGGCCACATTGTAACGAGTACAACAGAAGGAAAATTGAAAGACTAACTTGTTCCCATTGAAATGAATGTCCACTGTCATCAGGTGTTTGAGCAGGGAGTTGTGGATAGCTCTTTGGCCAAGCAAAGCACATTTTATACGTGTCTGGTAGGACATGCAATAGAATGACACAGCAGCTCTACAAGCTATTGAGCTTTGGTGAGTGATTGTTTTCCCTTCCATATATCGTTTCAAACTATGGGCTTCAAGGAAGTCTGCAACATAAAAATGACTTTTTGTTTTGACAGACCTGGGGCTTGAACTCAGGGCCTGGGCACTGAGCTTTTGCTCAAGGCTGGCACTCAGCTCTACTCTGAACTATCTGTTGGTTGGAGCTAAGTGTCTTGTGGACTTTTCCTGCCCAGACTTGCTTTGAACTGTGATCCTCAGATCTCATTTCTGAGTAGCTAGCATTGTAGGCATAGGCCACCAGTACCTGACTTGTTGACTTTTTCTCCTCTGTCCTTTGTCCTCCTCCTCAGGCCCCCTTCCTTCCTTCCTCCTCCTTTTTTCATCTTTCTTCTTTTTTCCCCTTTTCTTCATT
Source organism: Perognathus longimembris pacificus (assembly GCF_023159225.1). Classification (NCBI taxonomy): domain Eukaryota; kingdom Metazoa; phylum Chordata; class Mammalia; order Rodentia; family Heteromyidae; genus Perognathus; species Perognathus longimembris. Next base: position 36,231 of record NW_025959299.1, on the reverse strand, counting down.
GCTTTGCTTTCTGAGAGAAGTCAATGATCAGCCAACCATGAAATGGGAAGTGGACCAAATAAGGCTGGATAATTTATTTGAGCCAAACAGAGGTATTATAATCTATTAAAAATATTTAGCCAAACACACTGTATCTGTGACTTTATCTCCTAACCCTGCAGACTGTCTGGTAGTTGCCCAGGACCTGAGGCAGGAAGGCGGACCCGTGTGCCTGAACTTTCCAGTCATGTCTTTGCAACTGGTAGTTTTTAATAAAAGAAAAACTCTAACATTGTGAAATTACATCAGTGAAGAAACCATAGCTTTTTATGTTCTTGTATATGCTTTTCTTCTGTGCAACGTTATTCAATGCCCTAAATTTCAGCTAATTTTGAAATATTTTCTTGAATATTGAGATTAGTCTGGAAATCAGGCTAGGAATAAATGAAGTGCTGGTGTGGTAATAAAATTTATGTTACCATTTTATGAATATGATAATGTCTAATTTATATAACACAAGGTATCTTTGGATTAAGAAGTCTAGGACATTTTATTCTTTTACACCTTTTTTTTAAAGCAGGAAAACCTTTGCTTCTACCATCAGTCTTGAAGCAGAAATCCCAGAAAAGAGAATTTTATAATCAGTCACAAAGAATTCCTACACGCTTCATGTATCCCTTCCTCATCATTTCCCATTTCTTAGGAGTCTCCACATTGTTTAATTGTAATCATGTGCAACTAGCATTTTAAAGCTTCACACTGCTTTCACATTTATGGGATATGATGAGAAGATTAAGAATGGTTGAAACTTAAGAATAAATACAGGAAACTTAAGAGTAGATGTAGAAATGCGGCTCCACCAGGCTTTCATGGAGCACACATTACCCCAGTGGGCTTCATGTTGTGGCCATCCATATATAGAAGAACAAACTAGAAGGTGCACTGTCCCAAACAACCCTCATTCTAGTCAGGCCCCTCTCCTGTACTCTGCTTTGCAATTCTGTAGCAGGAATCTAAACTCTGGTTTCCTTCCATTGCATTGGTGTTGTTTGACCTGACTTTCCCTCAGCTTGGAACTTACGCATATGGGACTCAGGTGGCAGGGCCCTGCCTTTCCAGGGCCTGCACTTAGTATTCAATCTATTGTGGAGCAGAGGGATGTTCATGACCCATAGCAAAACTCCTCCCACGTCCCATAAAGTGACATGTTGTTTCTATTAAGGGATCATTTTCTTAAGTGAAATCATGACCAGTTATGATGGCATGGAAGTATACAGAGGCCAAGTGATATGTGTTACTTTAATTACCGAAGAAGTATCTATTACGATTCCATAATGGTTCAAAGAAGAATTTTAAGACTGAAACATTGGTTTTTTTGTTTGTTTAGTTCAGAAGTAATTGAAATGGAATATGTAAATAGAGTCAAAGTGGACTTTTCCAAGTGAGAAAGAGAAGTCAATTGCACTTCGAAAGAAACTATATGACTATAGCAAGAAAGACATCGCCAATTAACAAATATTTATTTTCCTTTGCTATTCTCTGCTATTTATCCTGTTACATAGTAGTGGAATGAATTAGGAAGAGAGTGATGTAGAGTGCATGGTTTTCCATTGCAACACAAACTGTATCTATCTATCTATCTATCTATCTATCTATCTATCTATCTATCTATCTATCTACTTATATTTTTGCTGTTCCCGGGGTTTGAACTCAGGCTTGGACACAGTTCCTGAGCTTTTTTTGCTTAAGGCTAGCACTCTGTCACTTGAGCAATAGCTCCACTTCCAGCTTATTGGTGGTTAATTGAAGAGAAGAGTCTCACAGATTTTTCCTGCCCAGGCTGGCTTAGAACCTCGATCCTCAGATCTCAGCCTCCTGAATAGCTAGGATTACTGGCTACAGCCACTGGCTTCCAGCTTACTTTCCCTATAGTCTTAAACTATGTAGGAATCAACTCTTTGGTAAGCTTTTTTTCATTTTTATGTTTATATTAGTAATGATTATTTTGTCTCCATTTTCCTATCTTATGATTATTTAATTAGAAGGCAATTGTTTATTTTTTATTTGATTAGTTATTTAAAAGACAGGTCTTTGGGGCTTTATATAATAGGATCCAAAGGTAGCACTAATGTCTGTGAACCTTAAAATTATACTATCCCTTTTTTGATGACCAAAGCTCATTAGAAACTGGAGCCTGTGGCTCAGGCCTGTAATCCCAGATCCTCATGAGATTGGAGGATTGTGCTTTGAAACCCGCCCTGGGCAGGGAAGTCCATGACATCCATCCTCCATGAACCACCAAAGTACCAGAAATGGTGCTATTTCTCAAGGGGTAGCAGGCCAGCATGGAGTGACAAAGCTAAGGGACATAGCCCAGTCTCTGAGTTCAATTTTCAGTGCTGGCTCAAAAACCAAACCCCACCAAAACACAAATGACCTGAAAGACTCTAGTCCCTGTGCGTAGGAACTAATAATTTGTCCTACTACTGTGAAGGGAAGAGCTTCTGAGTTCTTACAAAAACTATCTTTAAGTATTTGTGCAAAGGAGTTGCCATTTGACAAAGCAGTTTATGAATATGGCAGATCTTAACCCACCTCACCCCTTTCAATATTCTTGCCCCTCCTTCCTCTGCCCACCCTTTCTATTTTCTTACTTTTGTAGTATGTACAATGAATTCTTGACTACATTCCCCCCCTTCCCCTTCATTTGTCTCCCACTCTCCCCTTGCCCCCACTTGATGAGCTGCTGTTTTCACCCTTATGCTTTGGGAAGTAATCATAAGCACCACCCCCCTACCCCAGTTCTTCCTCAGAACTTTCTAGATTCCTAAGAGTGGTCATTGTAAATGTATAACACAAGAATAAATAGAATAGCAAGATATGAGAGGGTTGAAGACATGCTTTAATCATTAGACTTTGTGATTCGAATAAACAACTGTGGTTGAATAAAGACACTGCACATTCCTGTTGGATATTTCTCATAGAGTGAACACAGTGCTGTCCCAACTCTTTTACTCTATTTAAGTTTTTGGCTCATCACTGGTATTTGTTTCATTATCTAACAAAAATATCGCGTGTCTCTTGTTTGCAAAGGCTGCAGAGGAGGGAATGCTTATTCTATGTGTAGAGAGAGAAGGAAGGCTGGAGAGATGTTTGTGCTTGTGCAGAAGCCATTTTTTTTTTAATAAACGCAGGATAGGTTGTCCACCTCCCAAATTTTGCACTACTCTTTTCGCTGTCCTAGCTTTGACTTATTTTGTTGTATGTTCTCGTTTGGTTATTTCCTTGAACATCCCATCTAATTTCCATCTTATTCATTTTTGTGTTGCAGCTTCTGACAACTGTCTTAAGTCCACACTTCTCTAGATTTTTATACCTAGCAGCCATTTGGCTTCTACTTTTCCTGGTCTCTCTCTTCCTCTCTCACTACCTGTGCCTAATGTTGAGGTTATAGTATCCAAAATAGCTCCGGCCTCAGCCACCTTGGTGTGTTCATGCTATCTGTCCCTTCCTGCCTCAGTGTCTGTACCTTTTGGCTGGTTTCACTCAGATTATGGCCAGAGAATGGCTGAAGTAAATAACAGGAATGAAGAAAGGAAATGTATGGTGATTAGCAGTTCTTTGAGGGAAATGTTTACCTTTATTCACAAACAGTGTATGTGTTGGTAGTTTTCCTATTGCCAGAGAAAGAGAGTGTTGATTCTAAATGTTAGTTTTTAACATGAGAATCTTAAGCATTATATGTCATAACTCTAAAAAATGTTAGGTGTTTCAGAATCTTTCAAAAATATTTATTGTCTTTTTTCTCCTTTATTGTCAAAGTGAAGTACAGAGGGGTTACAATTTCATATATAATGCAGTGAGTACATTTCTTGTCCAACATGTTAACTCCTCCTCCCCTCCACATGCCTACCTCTTCCCTCCTGCTTCCCCTTCCACCCACGAGTTGTATGGTTGGTTTACACCAAATGGTTTTGTGAGTATTGTGTTTGGAGTTGTTTGTATTTTTATCCTTTGTCTATTGATTTTGATATTTACTTTCTCTTCCCTAGCTCTAATACACGTATATACAGTATCCAGGGTGCTCAGATGAGATACAGTGATAGTGGGGGTAAAACCACAGGAAGGGAATACGAGAGAAAATAAAAAGGGTACGGATTCATATCGCATGTTGAAAATAATTACAATAATGATATACCACTTGTTTCCATAACATGGAGCTCATTTCACTTAGCATCATCTTAAGTGTCCATAAGGGCATAGCTATTGGGCTATTATGACTTTGGCTTTGACTAGCCTAAACATGTACTAATTATTCCAAAAACATGTACTAATTATTCCAAGCACCCAGCACCCCTCACGGAGGCACGGGAGGAGGACTGAGCGCCTAGCACACACACAGGAGGACTGAGCACCCAGCACCTCGTGTGGAGGAACGGGAGGAGAACTGAGCGCCCAGCACCTCCTGTGGATTCATGGGAGGAGGACTGAGCACCCAGGCCCTCGTGTGGGACACAGGACTAACTGCCCAGCACCCACATGAGAAGACTGAGCACCCAGCACTTTGTGTGGAGGCACGGGAGGACTGAGCACCCAGCACCTCGTATGCAGACACCGGGGGAGGACTGAGCACCCAGCACTAACAAAGGAAGACTGAGCATCCAGCACCTTGTGTGGAGACGCCAGGGGGGACTGAGCACCCAGCATCTTGTGTGGAGATGCCGGGGGAGGACTGAGCACCCAGCACCCACGCAGGAGGACTCAGTACCCTAACCCTGGGTACGTGTGTGCATGCGGGGGGGAGGCTGGGGTGACCTGGGCGGCGCCATGATCAGGGCCCAGGCTGCAGGCTCAGCTCCACCACAGGCCATGGCTCCGCCTCCTCCTCCTCCTCCTCCTCCTCCTCCTCCTCCTCCTCCTCCTCCTCCCAGCGGAGGACAGGGGGAGGTGCACGGCTGTCCAGCTGTCCGTGTGTCCATCCGCCCATCTCTTTGTCTGTCTGTCTGTCTCCCTCTGTGTCTGTCCGTCCATCCATTTGTCCATGTGTCCGTCTGTCTCCAGGTCTGTCTGCCCGTCTGCTCATCTGTCCATCTGTCCATCCATCCGTCCGTCTGTCTGTCTCCCTGTTTCTCCGTCTGTCTGTCTGACCATCTGCTCAGTGTGTTTGTCCGTCTGTCTCCAGGTCCATCTGTCCATGACTGTCTGTCTCCCTGTGTGTCTCACTGTGTGCTCATCTGTCTGTCCGTCTCCCTCTCTTGTCTATCTGTCTCCATGATGTCCATCTGTCCATCCGTCCATCTGTGTCTTTTTGTCATCTGTCTGTCTCCAGTTCTGTCTGTCTGTCTCCCTGTCTGTCTGTCCTGCTCATCTGTGTCCTTGTCTGTCTGTCTGTCCATCTGTCTGCTGTGTGTCTGTCTGTCCGTCTCCCTGTCTGTCTGTCTCCATGTCTGTTTGTCCATCTGTCTGCCTGTCCCTTGTCCATGCCTGTTTGTCTGTCTCCAGGTCTGTCCATCTGTCTCCCAGTCTGTCTGTCTGTCTGTTCATCTGTCCGTCCATCTCCCTGTCTCCCTGTCTGTCCGTCCGTCTGTCTTCATGTCTGTCCGTGTCTCGATTCCCATTGCTGTCTTTCTGTCACCGCCCAAGCCCCCAGCCCCCCATGTCCCTCTGTCCCTCCGTCCGTCCGTCTGTCCATCTTCACCAGTCAACTTGTCACTGACACAGGGAACGCATGCGCTCAGGAGCCTGCAGGGCAGACGGACGGACGGGTGGATGTGGGCTCGAATCCCGGCCTCCCGCATGGCCCACAATGCGTTGCGTTCCCCCCCCCACCCTGGGGGCCCCGGGTTCAGATTCCTGCTCACCTCTGACAGCCCCAGCCCAGGCCCAGCGACCCCAGTGCTGCCGAAGCAGCAGGTGCAGCATGGCTGGCCCGGCGGGGACCCTTGAAACCTCCGACCGTGTGGGTGTGCACACACTCAGGGAGGAAGGGATGGGAGGGGGAGGGGTCACATGAAGTGGGGAGGGAGGGACACGTGACCCTCAGCTCCTTGCCCCAGCCCTCCCCACACGACTCCACCTGCAAAGGCTCCCCCCCATGTGAGGCCTCTGAGGACACTTGAAATCGCCACCTATCCACCCACAGGCCCAGAATGGTCTTGGGGACACTTGAAACCACCCCCCCACCCAGATCCCCATTCCCCCGGGGACACTTGAAACCGCCGTGGGGACACTCAAAACTGCCCCACATCCACTCACAGGCCCAAGGTTTTCGTGGGGACACTGGATACCGCCCTCCATCGATGCACACGCCGAGGGTTGCCTTGGAGACACTTGAAACCACCCCCTAAAGAACTGCCCCCATCATGGGACACTTGAAACTGACCCTCACCCAGACCCCCTCCCCTTGGGGACACTTGAAACCGCCCCCCATCCACCCACAGGCCCAGGGTTGCCTTGGCTACGCTTAAAACCGCCCCCTACAGAACCACTCCAACCCGGGGACACTTGAAACCGCCCTCCATCCACCCACAGGCCCAAGGTGGTCCTGGTTACACTTGAAACCACCCCCCCAAGAGCCCCTCCCCATTGGGATACTAGAAAACACCCTTGGGACACTTGAAACCGCCCTGGGTACACTTGAAACCACCCACCACAGACCCCTCCCCACCCTGGAGACACTTGAAACGAATCGCCCCAGACCCCTTCCCCCGGGAACACTTGAAACCGCCCTCCATCCACCCACAGGCCCAAAATGGTCCTGGGGACACTTGAAACCACCCCCCACCCAGAATCTCTACTCCTGGGGACACCTGAAACCTCCCTGGGGACAGTTGAAACCGCCCTCTGCTCCCCAAACTCCACCGTGTTGCTCCAGGAGCCCTAGGTCAGGGTGCGGGCTTCCCTGGCCCAGATGCACAGGCCCGGTGAGGCCCGGGTTCAAGGCCTGGCAGGGCGTAGGTGTTGTCTGAGCCTCCCAAGACCTCAATGTGGGGGGAGACTCGCCATGGGGCAGGGGTAAACTGAGGCACGGGGCGGTTCCAGGAGCACTCACCGGGAAGTCCTGGGAGACCAGCTGGCCACCATGCTAAAAGAACAGAGCACAGGCCTCAGTCAGCACTGACTGCGGGGCAGGGTGCTGGACCGTGTACTTCTGGGTGATGTGCTTAGTACTCCCACGTGCTGTGTGGAGTACTCCCCAGTGCTGGGCTGAGTACTCCCATTTCACACTAATCCTGAAACCCACCTCTCCCAACCAATACTGGACTGAGTAGTCCAGGGTGCTACAACCAGTACTCCCTGGTGCTGGACTGAGTACTCCCGGGTGCTGCACTGAGTATTCCCATCCCTCCCCAGTGCTGGACTGAGTACTCCCATCCCACACCAATCCGGAACCCCACCCCCTCCTGACCGTTGCTGGACTAAATACTCCCCGCCAGTGCTGGACCGAGTACTCCCGGGTGTTGGGCTGAGTACTCCCATGCACAGGGCCAGCTGGTACCGGAAGTCGTGCTTGCTCCACTGCCTCCAGGTCCTGTGTGGCTCCCACCATACCTGCCAGCCCCGGGGGCCGTAGGCAATGCTCACGTTTCACAGGGGGTCAAAGTGTTCTGAAAACTGCCACAGATGAATGGAGGGACACCGGGTGGGGTGGGGGGGCTCGAAACTGCCCTCGGTGGTGCCAGGGATACTTGAAACTGCCCTTGTGGGTCTTGGGGGACACTCAAAACTGCCCTGGATGCTCATGGGGACAGTGGAAACCGCCCTCCATCCACCAAGGTGCTCGTGTGGACACTTGAAACCGCCCTCAGCGGTCTCGGGGACACTTAAAACCGCCCTGGATGGTCCTGGGAAAACTTGAAGCTGCTTTTGGGGGTCATGGGGAACCCTTGAAATCGCCCTAGGTGGTCTTGGGGATACCTGAAACTGCCCTCCATGCACCAAAGTGCTCGTGGGGATACTTGAAACCACTCTCGGTGGTCTTGAGGACACAAATCCGCCCTCGGTGTTCTTGGTGACACTTTAAACTGCCCTTGGTGGTCTCTGGGATACTTGAAACTGCCCTGGGTGGTTGAGGGGGTACTGGAAACCACCCTCACCAATTTCACGGGCATAGAGCCAGGCGACCAGGAAGTGGACGGGGCCAGCGGGGCTCGAGCGGGTGACCAGGGCGTAGGTCTGGGCCCAGAGGCCAGCAAGATCGGGGAGGATGCAGCCCACCTGGAGGCCGGACTGGCACATGTCGGCCAGCACTCATGGTACAGGCCGGTCCTAGGGAGTGGTGGGGCATTAGAAACTCACAATGGCCGAAGGGCGGGACATTAGAAACCGACAATGGCCAACAGAGGTGGCATTACAAACTGACAATGCCAAAGAGAGGCGTTAGAAACTGACAATGGCGGGATGAGCGGGGAACATTAGAAACCGACAATGGTGCGGAGGGGGCATTGAAACCGGCAGGGGTGGCCCCACCTGGAGTCCGGATCCTGAAGGAATACTGTGTCCCCCGCGGTGCCTGCGGCCCCAGTGCCCATGAGCAGTTCAGGGCCTGGGCCTTGAAGACATAACACACAAGGCCTGGGGAAACGACATGGCGGCGGGGGGGTGGAGGGTGGAGGGCCTGTGGGGAGACTTACCCCTGACCCTTCAACCCCACGACCTCTGATCCTTCAACCCCAAAACCCCTGACCCTTCAACCCCATGTCCCCTGACCCGTCAACCCATGACCCCTGACCAGTTCAACCCCATGATTCCTGAACTTTCAATCCAATGACCCCTGAACCTTCAACATATGACCTGTGACCCCTGACCCTCGATCCCCCCCCCACCCGGAACCTCAGGACCTCACCCGGGTTTGTGAACCCCAGGCCTTTGGTCAGGGGCCTCCTGGCCACAGTGAGTGTAACCTCGAACTCGACTCCCTGGTACCACAGGAGATCCCAGAATTCGCAGCTACATTGTCCGACGGGGACCTTGGAGAGCGGGGGGGTCGGTGCCTTGACATAAACCGGAACACCTGGGAGATCCATTCGTCCATCCATGCCTCAACTTAGCCCCCGGAACACCAGGGAATGTGGGCCAGCCCACCCCTGCCTCAGTTTACCCCACAGCCCCCACCATTGGCCTCCCAGGGTGGGGGCCTGGTGTCTCCGTCGTGCCTCGTTTGCCCCAACTGTCCAGCAGTGTGACCGACCCCTTGTTCGGGTTCACAACGATGCACCGGGCCTCTGTGGTGGTGGCCACACAGTGCAAGCTTAGCCTGTGGCTCCTGGAGTCGAAGGTCAGGCCCAGGTCAGGTACAGGGTCAGGGGTCGCAGGGCCCAAGGTTGCGGGGGTCTCAGGGGTCAGGAGGGCGCGGGGAAGCTTCAGAAGATGGTGTGGGAGTCTCTGGTTGGGTTGGGGGGGTCACGAGGAACAAAGGTGAGAAGTCAGGATCATCCATACAAGGGTACTGTGTTCGAATCCTCCCTTGGGCTGATGGAGGAACCAGAAAGGAGGTGAGTTACCCGGATGAGCTTCAGCCATGAGGACGAGGAGGAGGAGGAGGAGGAGGAGGAGGGGGAGGAAGATGGAGGCTGCAGACCAGGGGAGGATCAGGGCAGGAGGCCTGGACCTGGAGAGCACTGTGGAGAGAGCAATGGGGATGGGTGGGTGGGTGGGTGGGTGGATGATTGGGTGGATGGGTGGAAGAGTGGGTGGATTGATCGGTAGGGGGGTGGATGGGTGGGTGGATCTATGGGTGGGTGGATGGGTGGATGGGTGGGTGGATGAATGATGGGTGGGTAGATGGGTGGGTGGGTGGGTGGATGGATGGGTGGGTGGGTGGATGGGTGGGTGGATGGATGGGTGGGTGGGTGGATGGGTGGGTGGATGTATGGGTGGGTGGGTGTTGGGTGCGTGGGTGGGGGATGGGTGCTTGATCTCATCCCTCTCTCCTTCCCCCTCCCTCTCCTCCCTGGTGGCCCCGGGGGCTTTCACACTCACTGCAGGCCATTGGTACATCGGGTCTGGTGTGGGGCAGCCAGGGTGCCCGTCTTGGTTCCGGGGGTTTGGGCTGTCAGGTGTGGACCCCCGGGTGGGTGTCCTGGGGAGCTTGGGGCGGCTGGGCCCCGACGTTTCTGGGCTCCGGACGGGGAGTGGATGCCGCTTCCCCTTTCTCGCTTCTCCTGGGGGTTTCCTGGCTCCTGGGCATCTCATTCTCCTTTCTCGGGGTTGGGGAAGGCAAGGCGGCACCCCGGTGAGGACAGGCCTTGGGGCCTCGGGGGTGCGGGTGCCATGCACAGACAGACAGACAGACAGACAGACCTGAGTCCTCCTTGGGTGGTGGTGCTGGGTGCTGAGTCCTCCTGGGTGGTGGTATTGTGTGCTGAGGCCTCCTGGGTGGTGGTATTGAGTGCTGAGTCCTCCTTGGGTGGTGGTGCTGGGTGCTGAATCCTCCTTGGGTGGTGCTGGGTGCGTCTCCCAGACAGAGAGACACAGTCCAGTCGGAGGAATGGAGGGGCGGACAGAGGGACGGACATGTGGATTGGGAGACGGAAAAGGAGGGACGGGCGGACACACAGACGGAGAGAGGCGCAGACACACAGACAGACGGACAGACAGGACAACATAGAGACAGACAGGGAGACAGACAGACGCACAAGAGATGGACAGACAGATGGACAGGGAGACAGACACATAGACAGATGGATGGACAGATGCAGGGGGCCCTGCACCCCGGGCGCTCTCCTGACCAGCAGGAGAGGCAAGGAGGCGCGCCCCTCCCCGCCGAGGGTGAACCCAGAATAGGTAATAAGCAGCAAGTCGCCCGCACGCAGCCCAACCCAACCTTTATGCCACAGTTAGATGGTCAGTCGACTTGGGCAGAGTTCAAGACCGCTCTCTGTTTATTGGCGCGAACCCCATCTTAAGTATGGGCAATGGCAGCAGGAAGAGGAGGGGTGTAACATACCTAGTCAGGGGCTACGATAGGCGGTCGGAGCTGTCCATCAAGGGTGGAAGGCCATGGGACCTCCCTAAGGGGCGGCCTGAGTCTATGTCACTACCAGCAGGACCACCCCAGGTTACTGCCTAGAGCTGCCTTCCAGTTCCGGACCCCGAAGGCAGGCGGGGTTAGCCAGGATCCCTCTCCCCGGAGGCGGTGCAACAGTCACACAACTCCAGGGCGTGCACAGTCGGGGGCCAGGCGGTGCGCCCCACATCTCCTCCTTTTCTGTTTAATAAGCTGGTGGATGTCCTACTCGAGAAAGCGCCTGTCTTAGGTCGTCCCCCCTGAAGGATCTTACCTGTCATTGGCTGGCCATCCTAGCTCGTCGGGCCACCCTGCCTATGAGGCTTGCCAGCCCCAGCAAAGGAACAAGGCGGGAGGAGAGGGGTCTGTGCTCAAGAGGAGGCCCTGCTATTTCTGCCTCACACCTGTGCACTCTGGTAGGCTGCACATCCTGGAAGGGGCCATGACCAATTTCATAGGGTTCCCAAATGGCTAAAGGCAGCATAATGCTGCCAAACCACCGTTGACTGGACAGCTCTGGCTCATTGCTTAAGAACTAGGGGAAGCCTATTTGCCCTAGCATGGTCAGGTGTAAATACAGAGGCTATATAAGCACAGAGGCAAATGCAAACACAGGTCATGGGGGTCTCTCCCACGAGGAGGAGAGGGTAGGGGAGCCACCAGCATTCCTTCCAGAGGGACCAGCCAACACAGCAAGCCTGCAGCTCCCAATGAACAGTACCCACACCTTGCTCCCTGTTGATCTTGCTAGCACCTGGCACTGGACCGTACATGGGGGGAATGGAGTGGATCGGGTGAGAGAACAGAAACACTTATTTCCTTGAAGCTTAAGAACATAATGGGAGGGCTGAAAGTGAGGAAGTGGGTGGATGGACCTTGAATAAACATTCAGAACCATCTAGTTCTCCTTTCTGTTACAACCTAAAGCCTGCAAGACCAGAGATCTGTCACACAACTCTCCTCTATCTTATTGGCACGAAAAGGGTCCGAGGACATGTTAGATTGTTGCAGAGCCATAAACGAAGTACTCATTTTCAATACTTGATGCACTTAGGGTACATTTGAAACCCATTTCCCTCTTCTACCTTTACGCTTCTATCTCCCTAACACACCTGAAGCCAAGTTTATCATCAAATTGAGGAGGAAGATGAGAGCAGAGGAGGAGGAGAGCAGAGGAGGTAGAGAGCAGAGGAGGCAGAGAGCAGAGGAGGAGGAGAGGCGAAAAGGAGAGCAGAGGAGAGCAGTGGAAAGCAGAGGAGGAGAGCAGAGGAGCTCAGAGGAGTGCAGAGGAGAGCATTATTTTTGTTTGTTTTGCTCCCAGCTGGGAGGAGATCCACAGGCTGAGGATGGTCCTTGCCTGCGGGTCCCCGTGCTGAGCCCTATACAGGTCCCTCACCGCGCCTGCCTGGCACCTACTCTGCCAACTACTTGTGCAGCCGCCAGGACTGAACTTTGGAGGACTTGTCGCTACTCCTCTGGCCAGTTGTCTTGGCAGGAGGTAGAAGGTGGCCAGAGGACCCCCCCTTACCATGCTGGTGAAGAAGCCTGTGGGGAAGGGAGCAGGGTGAAAGGCTGGATCTGAAGAACCCAGCCCTTCCAGGCAGCATTGCACCTGTGCCATGCCCCCGTGCACCACCCTGGCCACCCTCCTCTCCGGGGTGGCCATGATTTCGTGTCTGTAACTTGGGGTGAAAACCAACGACCTTCAGGCGAGGATCCTCACCCTGGAATCTGCTAAAGGGGCACCCTCCGTTCCCCTGCTGCCCAAGAAGGCGGATCAGCTGAAGACCATAGTACTTGAGTGGAGCGACTTCTCGCTCAGGTGTGTGAGGCTGGGCCTTGCTCGAGGGGGAGTTGCATGTGGATAGAATTTTGCACAGGTTCAGTCAGTCTACAGGATCCACCCTTACTGGTTATACAGTTGATTTGGGATGTGTGAGCCTCTGTGGTATCTATTTATTCAAGTCCCTTCCTTGGTTTCTCTCCAAGTCTGTGTGGAGGATCTTCCCTCTGTCTTCCTTAAGGATTGCATGTTGCAATGGCAGTAGGGTCTTTGCCCGGCTGTTTAGTTTTGTGGAGTCTGGGCTGTCAGCATTCTCAGTTGTATGGAGAATATTCATTGTAATGCTCACATCTGTTTTTCATTTGATAAGGTTAGGCCTTATCAATAGAGAATGGTAAGCACTCTTAAAAGTGAAATAAGCCCATAGATTTAAAAATTCATTTAACTCGGAATTCTTTTCATATTAAAGGTTTTAAAAATTGGAAAAAAAAAGTTTTCCTTTGTTTTTTTGGAGGGGGAGAGTTAACAGAGGTTGTGCTCAGATATTGATGAATGGAGAATTGAAAGGGATTCCTTTAAAGATGACTTAGACTCCAGTAGGGAGAGGGTAGTTTTTCTGCCAGTGGAGAGATGCAGTAGTTGCAGCCCGAATGTGATAAAGTATGTCTACAACATTGGCTGTTATTGATAGGACACACATTGCCATGAGCTGCATTGTTAGTGCCGGAGTTTTGCCTTGGCTGTGCAGGGAGAGGGTGTGTTAGGTCCTCTCCCTGAGGGCTATATGCAGATGTCCCCACCTCATTAAGTCTCCACCCAGTTACCTGGGTAACCTGCAGACCTGGAGGCAGTTACCTTTCCCTGAGGTCACCTCATAATCCACCTGGCCACACGCCTTGCCCCTGCCCTAGATAAAGCAGGGCTGGGTGGGGGTCGTGCTCTCTCTCTCCCCCCCCCCCTCTCTCTCCCTTCTCTCTGGCCATGGATCATCGTGGCCACAGGCCAGCAGTTTGGTAATAAACTTTTCTCTCCTGCCTGAATACCGCGTGGCGTTCTCCTTTACCGGCTACCTACTTTAAAAACCTAACAGGGTGGTGATAGTTGAATAATGAAGAAAGGTATTACCCAAATCTTTCAATCTATGTCAATGTTAAATTGATTTTTAAATTAAAAACAAAATTATGTCTTGAGTACTGTTAGCATTGGCTAAGATCCATGCACTTACATAAATGCTGTTTGTGCAGGCTATCAAACATTATTAACAGCCACAGAGGAAGAGTCCCTGAAGAACTCACAGAACTGGGATACTACTGCTAGCTCTTAATATATCTTCTTTTCCTACAGGAATCCTACGAACACATGGCTAAACTGAGAATCACAAGAGAAACACCTTCTGAGTGCAACTGTCCAGCAGGTAAGAAATGAAACTTAACTAGGTTCCATCTAGAGGAGAGCATTTGCAAACAAAAGATCATATGCCTGTCAGGTCTACCTGTAACAGTAACAGAGAAAGAATGCAGACCCAACTTGCTTTAAGAAAATCAACATGTCTCCCTTTGACAGATGGTGAGTAAAGCCACAAATATTATTTTAAGCAGCATACCAGTGTCTGTGAGGGGAAAAAAAAGAGCTAATCACCATGAAAAATATTGGCAAGGGGATATACAAATTTCTTAGTATCCCGGATTGAAAAGTCATCTTCAATTTTATTAAATAACTTCAGTGTTCGTGGTGAACCTGGTCTGAATAGCTGTGAAGCCCTGGTGTCTAATGTTATATTAGTGCAGAGTTTTTTGTGGTTATTATATTCGCAAGTGATCTGACCTGTAGGTAAAAATGAAGACTAAAGGAAATTAGTTCTTTATTTTGTTCTCAGTACCTTGCCAGAAATATTCTTCCATGTTGTCCATTTTTCTGTGTAGTTATAAGAAACCATAGTGACAGTGTGTATTAGAAGGATAGAGACGAAAGGGTAGTGAATGAGCACCCCCACCCCCCACCCCCCCGAATCATTAAATCTTCATTCAGAGACTTCTGAGCCTTGGTTGTTGTCTGTAGACCTAATAATTTAAAAGATCTTGGAATATGGCCAGGGGAAGGCATTTAGTGGATACAATATTATATAAGGCATCAAAACTCCCATGAATCTTAAGAAGTTCTTTAGATAAACATGGTGAATGTATTTATGAACATTCTAGTTTCTTTCATCCTTATGCATGGAAAATGAGTCTTTTTCTCTCATATGGAAGAGCTCATTTCAATGTAGTCATGTGCTTCATAATGACACTTCAACCCAAGACAGGTCACAAATATAACAGTGGACCCCTAAGATTGTGTAACCTAGTGATGTCATAGCCAGCTTAGTTTGTGTGAGTGAGCTGTGTGATGTTTGCTCAGCAGTGGGATGGCAACAGCACAGCCCTTAGAACACGCCCCAGTTATGATTAAGCTGCAGGTGACTGTGAAAAACTTTGCGGCTGCTGTTCACTGCTGGCTCACGCCTGTAATCCGGGCTACTCAGTAGGTGGAGATCTGAGAATTGCAGTTCAAAGCCAGCCTAGTCAGCAAAGTCTATGAGACTCTTATCTCCAACAAACTAAGAAAAAGCTGGAAAAGGCACTGTGGCTCAAGTGGTAGAACGCTAGCCTTGAGCACAGAGAGGCTCAGGGATAGCACCCAAGACCCTGAGTCCAAGCCCCGGGACTGGGGATAAAAAGGACTACTGCCTGTAATTTCTTATAGTTTGCGGTTGGTTTTTGTCTCATGATAACTAGTTCAGGCACAGTTTAGACTTTTCAATTTTCAGGTTATACAGCATAAAAGCTTTTAGTATTTGTATTTAGTATTTGTATTTGACCATCTTTGAGATATATTATTTTTTCAGTGAAGGCTTTTGATGAGAAGACAAAGCGTGGATGTTTGACATTGTGTGTTTCATCCTGAGTAGTTGAGAAAGACCTCAGAAGTAAGATATTCAAGGGAAGAACTTTTCCAGGACAGGAATGAAATCACAGCTGCCCCTGCCCCATAGAGATGATGTTAATTTCCCCGACAGTGGGTAGGGTAGGTATAGGACTTCACAAATCACACCTGGCAGGAAAGAGCATCTTTTGAATATACAAAAAAATCCAGTACACGGGCTGTGTGTATGTGGGGAGCTTAAATTTAATTTGGAAGATTCATAACAAACTTGGTAAAATGTTGAAAAGTGACCACACTCAGTTCTATTTCCAGAGGAGATACTATTGTTTTTATGATGCTTCATGTAGGCCAGTGATTGAACTCTTGTCATCTGGGAGAAAGCTATTATCCTTAAGAGTTTGCTGTATATTCCCTGGGATGTTTATTACAGACTTTGTTTTTCCATCTTGCTTTTTTTGGGGTCAGTCCTGGGCCTTGGACTCAGGGCCTGAGCACTGTCCCTGGCTTCTTCCCGCTCAATGCTAGAACTCTGCCACCTGAGCCACAGCGCCCCTTCTGGCCGTTTTCCATATATGTGGTGCTGGGGAATCGAACAGAGAGCTTCTTGCCACTAGGCCATATTCCCAGCCCTGTTTTTCCATCTTAATGTGATAAATGAATAATAAACAGCAATTCTCTTGGGTTGTTGTTTATTGGTTGCTCTATCACCTGCTTTCCTTCTTGCCACCACTAGAACTCTGCATTACATCAGTTTTTACCTGGCTCCTTGGGAGGGAACTCTGAAGGGGCACATTCAAACACACAGAACCAGATGGGGTTTTTGGTGAGTTACAGAAATAAACTCAGTTCTGCTTGTCCAATAACAAGACATCACCCAAACGCAGGCTTTGTGTTAAAAGATTCTGGAGAAAACCAGCTGAGGCAGGATTATCTTAGGGAATGAGCTGGCTGGCCAAAAGGGCTTAGAAAGAAGATATGGCACTTCCCACCTGATTTGGCTGGAACCTCTGTTCGCCATGTGTGACTAAGACTTGTCACCCAGACATCTGTTTGCAGGACAGAGTGAGACAAGTGTGACCTCAACTCAGTTCCTGTGGACACATGCCCATCCATTGAAGTTGACACTCTTGATGACAGGCTGAGTCTCAGAGCCAAGGGTCGGTAGCAAAGAAGCAAATTTGTGTTGTTTGTACTCACTGATGGCTTCTGCTAGAACTCAGGTCTTACTGGGGTTTTCCCAGGTAGCCTCTGTGGGAAGGCTTTGAGGACGATTTATTGAATGGCTTCTCACAGTAGGAGAGGCTCTTTGTGATTTACTTTCTATAACTAGGAGAGTTTTAAGTGCTAGCAATCTTAGGATTTGTCCCCTGGGCAGAGGGACTCCAGAGCTAGAAGCCTAATAAGGAATCCAGAATGAGCTGGATATGTCTAGACTGCAATCTTAGATCTGATACTAAATAATGGTGTGACTGTGATCAAATGAATGCACTTCATTTTTTCACCAGGAAAAAAAAAGACTAGAAATTCCTTCTCCATTGTACGATTTATGTAAATTGTTTGGCATATTAGTGTTTAGAGCTTAAATAATACTTCTGTTTTTTTTGTGTTGGTTTTTTTTTTGTAAGTTTCTCAGAAAGACTAGGCAAATTCTCTTACCACTAAAGCTGCACCCACAGTTCATTAGTCTTTTTCTTACATTCCTTCCTCTGCTCCACAGAGGAACAAGTGGGAAATGTTGCAAAAGTTGCTCAGAACCTAAAGCTAATGTACATGGCGGTTAGTTAAACATCTGTAGGTCATTTATAAAGATAATCTTGCCTGTCAGTATCTCTTGGTGTTGTAGCAGTGGAATTTGGGGTTTTCATGATACCTAGTTTTGTCTCCAAAGTGTTCACCAAAATGACAGGGGAAACAGACCATTTAGACCGAAGCATACCGGGTAGAAAGACTTGGATTTATTGGGCATGGACTTAGTAAAGAGTGTCTTTACAGCTTCAATATGAGATGTTTACCAAAATGAGTGTCTTCTCCATCTGACTCGTAGACCTATTCAAATCAGATTTATTTATACAGTGATATTTATAACATAAAATTGGACAGTCATTATTATATCATCTTTGTCCTCAGTAGAAAGGCATATTTACCTTTTTTGTAAGATCAAGAGACGCTCTAGAAAACCAAAAGAAAATTTTCTTTTAAGAACCCCAAATAATTCATCAAAGCTATGTTTAGCAGATTTGCGTTAGCAATGGCAGAGACAAGGAAATAACAGCTGCTATTTGTGGCTTGATCCCTGTCATACCTGACTGTCTCTAAGAGAGTAACTTGGCTCGTCACTATGGCTACAGAATTCTACTTCAGGTTGTGTTCTTTGGATCTTCCATGAAGTATGCATAAAGCAGGCATATTTACAGAAAGGTTTCTCTGTCCAGCCAATGAAGAACGATGGGAATGGATACACCATTCAAGTGATAAGAACTCATTCATCAGTACCATTGGCCTCCTCAGCCTATTAGGTGTTGAAAAGATATGTCCCAGCCATCCCAGAGGACCATGCAGAGATCATCACAGACAGGAGAAGAAGGTTCAAAAGGAGGTTTATTAGTGGGGCCATAGTTCCCATGGGAGAGGGAGCTACATGGTGTCTGCACCTTATCCAGGTGGCAGCTTCTCTCTCTGGGGGTAAAGGGGAAGTAGATAGGTAGTGAGTAGGAGTAGCTCATTAGGTATGGGTGGATCTGGGGGCTAGTGGGAGGAGCTGAGGACCTGAGGCTAAGGAAATGCAAACAGGTATAAGAACCTCTGTGGTGTCATCCATGAAGAATAGGAAATGAAGAAAGCCACCTTGGCTTTTTCATTAACATGTTACACAATCTTGTGCAAATCATTTCCACATATGGCTTTTTACAAACTGGTCATATCATTGTAAGTAAGAGCTGGGCAATAACGACTTAGCATCTTAGTCAATTCTCTACCTAGCATAAATTCTAAACAGTACCAGACTTTGGGATTTTTTTTTTGGGGGGGGGCAAATGAGGCAGACTTGCCCTGCATCCTCATGGAGTTTCTAGTTCTATGAAGATGACACCAAATGTTAATTTGAAAAGGACTTTCCATGTGGGATAAGCAAAATCAAGAGGAGTACATTTTGGAGCATATAACCTAAATCTATGAAATGTAACAATATGGGAAGTTGTTTAAATGGTTTGGTGGTAGAGAAAGAAAACTATACTTATGTTTCAGAAATCCATAATAGAAGAAAATATGGCTCCTGAGAAAATCTGTAGGAATGGATACAAAGTTTGTTGGTTGCCTTTTGAATTTCTAAGAATTGATGGATAGGTAGATAAAGGTACACTGGTAGCTGATCTGCTGATATTCCAAATGAAAGAAACATGATATTTTTTTTCTTGGTCATGGGGCTTGAACTCTGGGCCTGGGCTCTGTCCCTGAGCTCTTCAGCTCTACTCCCTGAGCCACTTTCTAAACATGATTTTTAATATAGAATGGACAGCCTGTTCTATATGATGGTAGTCTACTCTATTCTATGAATAGTGAGAATAAAGTTGAGAACTTCTTGTGTGGAGTGTTTAACAGCTACAGGTAAAAAGTGAGACTAGAAGCCATCTGGTGGTGGCTCAGTTATAATTCTAGCTTCTTAGGAGATTGCAATCTGAAGGTTGGGATTCAAAGCCAGCCTAGGCAGGAACTTCCATGAGTCTCTCACCTTCAATAGCCACCAAAAAGCCAAAGTAGAGCTGTGGCTCAAGTGATAGAAAGCCAGCCTTGAGCGAAAAAGTTAAGGGGCAATGCCCAGGCCCTGAGGTCAAGCCCTAGTATGAGCATACACAGAAAGTAGATACTTCTTAAGGTATCCTCTATACTTATGAAATGACTATTTACAAAGTGGGAGTAAATGCCAACAAGCGCAAGTACCCCTCATTCCCAAGTGGGAGCAGTACAGATCCTGGTGATGGATTGAGGACGCCCCAGTATGGTGATGGACGTAAATGTTCATGCTTGCTTTGAGATCGAGCACTCTTCCCCCTGGTGTCAGAGCCTTTGTGTTCCTTTGCTAATCCAGTTGACTTGAGCATATAAAACTCCATGTCTTGCTTTATACATTTTCAATGATACAGAGAACAGAAATAGTTTTACCTTAAGAAACTTGAATAAGCAACTTGAGATGGTGAATGTTATGGAAATGAAAATGGCAGATATTCTCCACTTCCTGTGACACAGAACAGGGCACAGTGATGAGGGTGCCCCCACGAATATCCCCAGTAAGTCTTTCTCAGGCCTACTGAATCCAAAAGGCTGGACATGACATGCTCAGTGACTTTTCTGCTGAGAGTGGACAAGGACAAGTTGCCTTTTGAAGGGGTGTTCTTGTTTCTTCTCTTTTGTCTGCCTTGTTTACAAATGAAGAAGCTAATTCTTCCAATTCTTGCTCTGTGATGCTTGGCTTGGAACTTGAGGCCTTTTCCTTGCTTCATTTAAGCCACTCCTCCAGTCCCTTTTTTTTTTTTTTTTTTTTGCTTTTGAGTTATCTTTGGATAGTCTTTTGGGCTGGCCAGCCCTCCCCTTCCTCTATCTCTTCCACCTTTCTCCCTTTTCCTCTGCCCTTTTCACTCTTCTTCCCCTTTAACTCCTCCTCCCCTCCCTCCCCTGCTTTTCATTTGATCAGGTGGTCTCAAGACTGTGCTCCTCCCTACCTCTGTTCCCCAGTATCTGGGAAACAGAAGTGTGCCACGATGTCCGGCTTCCTTTCCCTTTCTCACTATAGTAATTCCGTTGGTAATTATGTAAAAGGATACCAATACTACATGGAGTTTCAATTCACTGTAGCTTATTCGATGTGTAGGAGCAAGCATTCTTTCAAGGCCACAGTCTGCTCTGCTTCTGATTGCTTTGTAAGGGTGTAAAATCAACTCTGTGACATGACCCAAATGGAAGCCATCCAAGACCTATCATGAAAAACTGCTTGGGTGCCCTCCTTACCACGTTAGAGACTCTCTGGGGTGGTTTGGTGGAAGTGGAGAATGTGAAAACTGTTTATGGATGACTGAGCTGCAGGCTGAAACCTGAAACCCAGGATATGACTGGCTACACCTAGAAGCATTGCTACCTAACCTGGCTTGCCAAGATGGGTGAAGTTTGGTGGGGTGGTTTAAAGTGCCATGGAATTTCACAATGCCCCCAATCCCTCCCCAATTTGTGTTAACAATGGTGATTCTTACGTGGAGATAGGAGGAACTGAGCTAAATAGGAGTTCACTGCTCCACCAGTTTCTTCCCAATTGAATTGCGAGCTATCCCTTGTCTTCTTTGGTGATGGACAAAATCAGTAGAGAAAGCAAATAGTTTCTCCAACCCATCAGCTCTAAGATACCTGAAATGGAGTCAATGTTGCACTTGTGTATAGTAGATACAGCCACAGCCATGAACTTTGGGCTAGTATTCCAACAGCTAGAATAAGTGGAATTAATACTGTCATTCAACTTACTGTGGAACTTCTTCCCCTCAAAATTTGGAATTTCTATGAGTACAGGATAATTTGGAATTGCGATGACACTTCTGACGTCATTGCCTCCAGAGATGTCACTGCCTCTTCAGTTGAAGGCCTTATTCTCTTCATGAATGGTAGTTGAAATGTATTCATTTCCCTTCATAATGTGTTCCTTACATTGATCACTAGATTCATGCAGTTTTTGTTATAAGGGCATACTTATAGGCTTTGACACCTAAAATGTAAAAAAAAAATTATAATTTCAATTTATAGGCGTTCTGTTCTTCGTTATGGACATGAAGCTTTAATTCTTGTATTTAAAATATATTCACACGTTATAAAATACAATGATCATATTTACTCTAATTGAGTTAATTGTATCAAGCTCTGGCTTGTACATTATGGTATAACTGGGAGTCAGAATATATGTCTAGATAGTCTTCTTTGTTATCGGTTCCTCTCGCCTCTTCTCCCACTTTTCTCACCTCTTTTCCTCCTCTTCCTTCTCCCTTTTCTTCCAAAGAGCTCAGTGTTCCTCACTGAACGTGAGGAACCTATTCCTTAATCTGTTCGCACTAGGAAGTTGGGGAAATGCACAATGTAACCCACTGTGATATCATACATCACAAACATCAATATCTCTCACCCCATCCGTCTGCCTTAAAGTCTGAGATTTTTTTAAGCCTTTAAGTCATCCCAGTTTTTGACATGTTTCTGTGCATTTTTTCATTTTTCTTTGTGCTTTTATACTTTTTGTTGCCAGCACCAGGGCTTGTACTCAGGTCCTGAGTGCTATCCCTTAGCCTTTGCACTCAAGGATAGTGGTCTACCACTTGAACCACAGCTCTGTTTCCTGATTTTTTGGTGATTAATTGTAGATAAGAGACTTTCTGGTGCATGCTTTCTTTGAACCTTGATTCTCAGAAATCATTCTCTTGAGGATTACAGACATGAGCCACTGGCACCTTGCTCCTTTGAGCTTTTATTCTTCACACATACGCACATAGAGTCTTGTCAACAAGTTGCTGCTGCCATTAACTTTTTAATATAGTTATTGTTAACACTAGAGTTTTGTTGAGCAGTTAATGTTACCTGGCCAAATAGTATCTGCAACATAACTTTCCCCCAAATTACAATGTCCCTTAGTATCTGAAGTGGGTTGGCTCTACAACCCATGTGGCTAATGAAGTTCTTTTGATATAAAACAGTATAATACTTGCATATAAACTACAAACATCCTTCATATACTTTGTCTTCTCTAGATTGCTTACAGTAAGTAATATAATTGAAATAATGTGTAGCTAGATTTTATACCATGTTATAGGGCATTATGACAAGAAAACAGTGTGAATGTGTTTTAGTACAGATGCACTGTTTTTCCCTTAAAGATGTACAATCTGTAATTGGTTGAATTTGCATATGCAGAGTATTTATTTGTGCATTATTTATAGAAACTATGGTGTAAGAAAGTTGGTCTTTGGTAAAATGATGATGGTTCTATGTTGAAACTGAAATGGACACCATGAGGAGACTGTGAGTTTTGTGTCTGCATTTAAATGACAGGCAAGATCTTGAGAAATTACTAATATTGTAGCCAATATTGACTGAGAAATCCAATGCATTTCACAGAGAGAGTGTAAATCTGGCCACATTGTAACGAGTACAACAGAAGGAAAATTGAAAGACTAACTTGTTCCCATTGAAATGAATGTCCACTGTCATCAGGTGTTTGAGCAGGGAGTTGTGGATAGCTCTTTGGCCAAGCAAAGCACATTTTATACGTGTCTGGTAGGACATGCAATAGAATGACACAGCAGCTCTACAAGCTATTGAGCTTTGGTGAGTGATTGTTTTCCCTTCCATATATCGTTTCAAACTATGGGCTTCAAGGAAGTCTGCAACATAAAAATGACTTTTTGTTTTGACAGACCTGGGGCTTGAACTCAGGGCCTGGGCACTGAGCTGTTGCTCAAGGCTGGCACTCAGCTCTACTCTGAACTATCTGTTGGTTGGAGCTAAGTGTCTTGTGGACTTTTCCTGCCCAGGCTTGCTTTGAACTGTGATCCTCAGATCTCATTTCTGAGTAGCTAGCATTGTAGGCATAGGCCACCAGTACCTGACTTCCTGACTTTTTCTCCTCTGTCCTTTGTCCTCCTCCTCAGGCCCCCTTCCTTCCTTCCTCCTCCTTTTTTCATCTTTCTTCTTTTTTCCCCTTTTCTTCATTGCTTTGCTTTCTGAGAGAAGTCAATGATCAGCCAACCATGAAATGGGAAAGTGGACCAAATAAGGCTGGATAATTTATTTGAGCCAAACAGAGGTATTATAATCTATTAAAAATATTTAGCCAAACACACTGTATTCGTGACTTTATCTCATAACCCTGCAGATTGTCTGGTAGTTGCCCAGGACCTGAGGCAGGAAGGCGGACCCATGTGCCTGAACTTTCCAGTCATGTCTTTGCAACTGGTAGTTTTTAATAAAAGAAAAACTCTAACATTGTGAAATACATCAGTGAAGAAACCATAGCTTTTTATGTTCTTGTATATGCTTTTCTTCTGTGCAATGTTATTCAATGCCGTAAATTTCTGCTACTTTTGAGATATTTTCTTGAATGTTGAGATTAGTCTGGAAATCAGGCTAGGAATAAATGAAATGCTGGTGTGGTAATAAAATTTATGTTACCATTTTATGAATATGAAAATGTCTAATTGTTATAACACAAGGTATCTTTGGATTAAGAAGTCTAGGACATTTTATTCTTTTACACCTTTTTATTAAAGCAGGAAAACCTTTGCTTCTACCATCAGTCTTGAAGCAGAAATCCCAGAAAAAAGAATTTTATAATCAGTCACAAAGAATTCCTACACGCATCATGTATCCCCTTCCTCATCATTTCCCATTTCTTAGGAGTCTCCACATTGTTTAATTGTAATCATGTGCAACTAGCATTTTAAAGCTTCACACTGCTTTCACATTTATGGGATATGATGAGAAGATTAAGAATGGTTGAAACTCAAGAGTAAATACAGGAAACTTAAGAGTAGATGTAGAAATGTGACTCCACCAGGCTTTCATGGAGCACACATTACCCCAGTGGGCTTCATGTTGTGGCCATCCATGTATAGAAGAACAAACTAGAAGGTGCACTCTCCCAATCAACCCTCATTCTAGTCAGGCCCCTCTCCTGTACTCTGCTTTGCAATTCTGTAGCAGGAATCTAAACTCTGGTTTCCTTCCATTGCATTGGTGTTGTTTGACCTGACTTTCCCTCAGCTTGGAACTTACGCATATGGGACTCAGGTGGCAGGGCCCTGCCTTTCCAGGGCCTGCACTTAGTATTCAATCTATTGTGGAGCAGAGGGATGTTCATGACCCATAGCAAAACACCTCCCACGTCCCATAAAGTGACATGTTGTTTCTATTAAGGGATCATTTTCTTAAGTGAAATCATGACCAGTCATGATGGCATGGAAGTATACAGAGGCCAAGTGACTATGTGTTACTTTAATTACCAAAGAAGTAACTATTATGATTCCATAATGGTTCAAAGAAGAATTTTAAGACTGAAACAGTGGTTTTATTGTTTGTTTAGTTCAGAAGTAATTGAAATGGAATATGTAAATAGAGTCAAAGTGGACTTTTCCAAGTGAGAAAGAGAAGCCAATTGCACTTCGAAAGAAACTATATGACTATAGCCAGAAAGACATCGCCAATTAACAAATATTTATTTTCCTTTGTTATTCTCTGCTATTTATCCTGTTACATAGTAGTGGAATGAATTAGGAAGAGAGTGATGTAGAGTGCATGGTTTTCCATTGCAACACAAACTCTATCTATCTATCTATCTATCTATCTATCATCTATCTATCTACCTACCTACCTACCTACCTACCTACCTATATTTTTGCTGTTCCCGGGGGTTTGAACTCAGGCTTGGACACAGTCCCTGAGCTTTTTTTGCTTAAGGCTAGCACTCTGTCACTTGAGCAATAGCTCTACTTCCAGCTTTTTGGTGGTTAATTGAAGAGAAGAGTCTCAAAGAGTTTTCCTGTCCAGGCTGTGTTAGAACCTCGATCCTCAGATCTCAGCCTCCTGAATAGCTAGGATTACTGGCTACAGCCACTGGCTTCCAGCTTACTTTCCCTATAGTCTTAAACTATATAGGAATCAACTCTTTGGTAAGTTTTTTTCCATTTTATGTTTATATTACTAATGATTATTTTGTCTCTATTTTCCTATCTTATGATTATTTAATTATAAGACAATTGTTTATTTTTTTATTTGATTAGTTATTTAAAGGACGGGTCTTTGGGGGCTTTATATCATAGGATCCAAAGGTAGCACTAATGTCTGTGAACCTTAAAATTATACTACCACTTTTTTGATGACCAAAGCTCATTAGAAAACTGTAGCCTGTGGCTCAGGCCTGTAATCCCAGATCCTCATGAGATTGGAGGATTGTGCTTTGAAACCCGCCCTGGGCAGGGAAGTCCATGACATCCATCCTCCATGAACCACCAAAGTACCAGAAATTGTGCTATTTCTCATGGGGTAGCAGGCAGCATGGAGTGACAAAGCTAAGGGACATAGCCCAGTCTCTGAGTTCAATTTTCAGTGCTGGCTCAAAAACCAAAACCCCACCAAAACACAAATGACCTGAAAGACTCTAGTCCCTGTGCGTAGGAACTAATAATTTGTCCTACTACTGTGAAGGGAAGAGCTTCTGAGTTCTTACAAAAACTATCTTTAAGTATTTGTGCAAAGGAGTTGCCATTTGACAAAGCAGTTTATGAATATGGCCCATCTTAACCCACCCTCACCCCTTTCAACATTCTTGCCCCTCCTTCCTCTGCCCAGCCCTTCCGTTTTCTTACTTTTGTAGTATGTACAATGAATTCTTGACTACAATTCCCCCCTTCCCCTTCATTTGTCCCCCGCTCTCCCCTTGCCCCCACTTGATGAGCTGCTGTTTTTCACCCTTATGCTTTGGGAAGTAATGATAAGCACCACCCCCTCCGCCGCCAGTACTTCCTCAGAACTTTCTAGATTCCTAAGAGTGGTCATTGTAAATGTCTAACACAAGAATAAATAGGATAGCAAGATATGAGAGGTTAAAGACATGCTTTAATCATAATCTTTGTGATTCGAATAAAGAAATGTTGTTGAATAAAGACACTGCACATTCCTGTTGGATATTTCTCACAGAGTGAACACAGTGCTGTCCCAACTCTTTTACTATATTTAAGTTTTTGGCTCATCACTGGTATTTGTTTCATTATCTAACAAAAAGATCACGTGTCTCTTGCTAGCAAAAGCTGCAGAGGAGGGAATGCTTATTCTATGAGTAGAGAGAGAAGGAAGGCTGGAGAGATGTTTGTGCTTGTGGAGAAGCTTATTTTATTTTTATTTTTAATAAACGCAGGCCATGTTTGCCACCTCCCGAATTTTGCGCTACTCTTTTTCGCTGTCCTAGCTTTGACTTAGTTTGTTTTATGTTCTCGTTTGGTTAGTTCCTTGAACATCCCATCTAATTTACATCTTATTCATTTTTGTGTTGCAGCTTCTGACAACTGTCTTGAGTCCACACTTCTCTAGATTTTTATACCTAGCAGCCATTTGGCTTCTACTTTTCCTGATCTCTCTCTTCCTCTCTCACTACCTGTGCCTAATGTTGAGGTTATAGTATCCAAAATAGCTCAGGCCTCAGCCACCTTGGTGTGTTCATGCTATCTGTCCCTACCTGCCTCAGTGTCTGTACCTTTTGGCTGGTTTCACTCAGATTATGGCCAGAGAATGGCTGAAGTAAATAACAGGAAGGAAGAAAGGAAATGTATGGTGATTAGCAGTTCTTTGAGGGAAATGTTTACCTTTATTCACAAACAGTGTATGTGTTGGTAGTTTTCCTATTGCCAGAGAAAGAGAGTGTTGATTCTAAATGTTAGTTTTTAACATGAGAATCTTAAGCATTATATGTTATAACTCTCAGAAATGTTAGGTGTTTCAGAATCATTAAAAGATATTTATTGTCTTTTTTTCACCTTTATTGTCAAAGTGAAGTACAGAGGGGTACAGTTTCATATATAATGCAGTGAGTACATTTCTTGTCAAATATGTTAGCTCCTCCTCCCCTCCACATGCCTACCTCTTCCCTCCTGCTTCCCCTTCCACCCACGAGTTGTACGGTTGGTTTACACCAAATGGTTTTTGTGAGTATTGTGTTTGGAGTTGTTTGTATTTTTATCCTTTGTCTATTGATTTTGATATTTACTTTCTCTTCCCTAGCTCTAATACACGTATATACAGTATCCAGGGTGCTCAGATGAGATACAGTGATAGTGGGGGTAAAACCACAGGAAGGGAATACGAGAGAAAATAAAAAGGGTACGGATTCATATCGCATGTTGAAAATAATTACAATAATGATATACCACTTGTTTCCATAACATGGAGCTCATTTCACTTAGCATCATCTTAAGTGTCCATAAGGGCATAGCTATTGGGCTATTATGACTTCGGCTTTGACTAGCCTAAACATGTACTAATTATTCCAAAAAAAATTTACTATGTGAAGTGAGCCAGACCTAAAGAAACATAGACTGTATTGTTTTCCTCATAGGAAAAACATTTTTTTTCTTATTTATTGTCAAAGTGATGTACAGAGAGGTTACAGTTGCATATGTTAGGCATTGGATACATTTCTTATACTGTTTGTTACCTCCTCCCTCACTTACCCTCCCCTCCCCCTGCCCCTCTCCCCCCAGAGTTGTTCACTTGGCTTACACCAAACAGTTTTGAAAGCATTGCCTTTGTAGTCATTTGTCTTTTTATCTTGTATCTCTCGGTTTTGGTATTCCCCTTTCACTTTCCTAATTCTAATACCAGTATATACAGTTTCCAAAGTACTCAAATAAGATAAACTGATAGTGAAGGTACAACCGCAGGAAGGGGATACAAGAGCATCATCAACAGTAGAAGCTACAGTTACACATGGCATGTTGAAAGTAATTACAGCAGTGATATAACAGTTGTTTCCATAAAATGGAGGTTGTTTCCCTTAGCCTCATCTTATGTGTTCATAACAGTATTGCTGTTGGGCTCTTGTGATCCTCTGCTGTGACTAGCCTAAACCTGAGCTAACTATTCCCTATGAGAATAGGGAATCCTATTCATAGCATAGAATCCATGTTTCTTTGGGTCTGGCTCACTTCACTTAGGATAATTTTTTCCAAGTCCTTTCATTTCCTTACAAATGCGGCAATGTCATTCTTTGAGACAGAGGTATGAAATTCCATTGTGTATATGTACCACATTTTCCTGATCCATTCATCTACTGAGCGTTACTGGGTGGGATCCTATTTTAGCTATGCCAAATTGTGCTGTGATGAATATTGTTGTGCTGGTGGCTTTTGTGTGTTCTTCTCTGTGGTCTTTGGGTAGATGCCAAATGTGGGGGCTGCTGGATCATAAGGGAGCTCTATGTTTACCTTCTGAGAAATCTCCATACCACTTGCCAGAGTGGCTGAACAAGTTTACATTCCCACCAACGATGAAGTAGGGTTCCCTTTTGTCCACATCCCCTCCAACATTTATTATTGTTAGTTTTCTTGATATAGGTCATTCTTACTGGGGTGAGATGGAATCTCAATGTTGTTTTGATTTGCATTTCTTTTATGGCCAGAGATGTAGAGCACTTTTTCATATGACTCTTGGCCATTCTCATTTCCTCATCAGACAAGTCTATTTGTAAGTCTTTAGCCCACTTGTTGAGGGGGCTGTTGGTTCTTTGCGGTTTTGTTTTGGAGGAATTTAATTTTTTGTAGTTCTGCATATATTTTAGATATGAGGTCTTTGTTCATTGTATGGCTGATAAAGATCTTTTCCCAATCTGTAGGCTTTCCATTCATCTTGTGAGCTATGTCCTTTGCCCTGCAGAAGCTCAGCAATTTGATGCAATCCCATTTGCTCGTCCTTTTTGTGATTTGTAGCATTTATGGCTCTTTGTTAAGGCAGGTCTGTCCTGTGCCAAGGAGCCCAAGTGTTTCTCCTACTTCTTTTAGTGCTTTCAAGGTATCTGTTATAATTTCAAGATCTTTGATCCATGTGGAATTGATTTTGGTGCAGGATGATATATAAGGATCTAATTTTGCTTTGTTGTGGGTGTTGAACCAGTTTTTGCCATCACCATTTGTTAAAGAGGCTATCTTTCTTCCACCGTATTTTTTTAGCTCCTCTATCAAAGATTAAGGGGGCTTAGTTCGGTGTGTTCACTGCTGGATCTTCAATTCTGTTCCATTGGTCTTCAGGCCTGTTCCATTGCCAATTCCAAGCTGTTTTTATAGCTATAGCTTTATAATACAGCTTGAAGTTTGGTATTGTAATTCCTCCGGCATTGTTCTTTCTGCTTAGGATTGTTTTTGCTAGATGGGGGGTCATTTATTTTTCCATATAAATTTCTGGATTGCTTCCTCAATTTCATTAAAAAATGGTGTTGGGATATTAGTGGGTATTGCATGGAATTTGTAGATAGCTTTTGGCAATATTGCCATTTTGACTATATTAATCTTCCCAATCGAGGAGCATGGGAGGTTTTTCCATTTCCTTAGTTCTTTTTTTTTTTTTTTTCAAATTTTTATTATCAAAGTGATGTACAGAAAGGTTACAGTTTCATATTTTAGGCACTGGATACATTTCTTGTACAGTTTGTTACCTTGTCCCTCATACCCCTCTCCCTCCTCACCCTTTCCCTCCCCCCCCCCCCCCACGGAGATGTTCAGTTCACTTACACCAAACAGTCTAATCATAGAGGTCTTTCACTTCTTTGGTTAAGGTTATTTCTAGGTATTTTATGTTTTTGAGACTATTGCAAAGGGAGTTGCTTTCCTGACTTCAGCCTCTGTCTTCGTGTTATTAGCATATAGAAAGGCTGTTGATTTTCGAGGGTTTATTTTATATCCTGCAACTTTGCCAAAGTTTTGGATCTGCTCTAGTAGCTAGGGAGTAGAGTCTATGGTGTTCGTTAGGTATAGGATCATGTAATCTGCAAAGAGAGAAAGCTTAACTTCATCTTTTCCTATTTGGATCCCCTTTTTGTTTTCTTCTTGCCTAATTGCTCTGGCTAGGAATGTTAAAGAGGAGGGGAGAGAGCAGACATCTCAATCTTGCTCCTGATTTTCAAAGGAATGGCTTTGGCTTTACACCATTTAGAATTATGCTTGCTGTTGGTTTGTAATAAACTGCCTTTATTATATTCAGGAATGTTCCTTGGAATCCCAATTTCTCCAGGATTTTTATCATAAATGGGTACTGGATTTTATCGAACGCCTTTTCTGCATCCAGAGATATAACCATGTGGTTCTTTACCTTGCTCTGGTTGATGTGGTGGATTACATTAATTGACTTGCGTATATTGAACCAACTTTGCATCCCTGGGATGGATCCAGTTTGAACATGGTGTATGATATTTTTGATGACCTGTTGAAGTCGATTGGACAGAATTTTGTTGAGAATTTTTGCATCTATGTTCATCAGGGAAATCGTTGTATAGTTCTGTTTTGTTGATGAGTCCCTGCCTGGTTTTGGGATGAGGGCTATACTGGCTTCATAGAATAAGTCTGGTAGTGAACGTTCTCTTTCAATTTCATTGAAGATTTTGAAAAATATTGGTGTGACTTCTGTTTTGAAAGCCTTGTAGAATTCTGCTGTGAATCCATCTGGACATGGGCTTTTCTCTGATGGGAAATCACTTATTGCTGTTTCTATTTCAAGGCTGGGTATGAGTCTGTTTAGAAGGTTTAAATCTTCATGGTTGAGTTTGGGGGTATCAATTTTTTCTAGAAAATCTTCCATTTCTTCCAGGTTCTCGAATTTGTTGGCACAAAGGTTTGCAAAATAGTCCCTTATTGTGTTCTGAATTTTGGTTGTTTCTGTGGTGATGTTACCTGTTTTATCTCGGATCTTGTTTATGTGGGTGTGCTGCCATCGTTTTTTGGTCAGGTTTGCTAGGAATTTGACTATCTTGTTAATATTCTCAAAGAACCAAGTCTTTGTTTTGTTGATTGTTGCGATGGTTTTTTTTTTCTCCCTCTCAAGTATATTTAATTCTGATTCGATTTTAATTATTTGCTTCCATCTATTGACTTGGGGGTATGGCTTCTTGTTCTCTTTTGAGAAGATTAAGGTGATTCCGTAAGTTGTTGAGTTGCTGTTTATCCAGATTGTTGGTGTAGGCACTCAGATATAAATTTTCGTCTGAGTACTGCCTTTGCTGTGTCCCAAAGGAGGTGGTACTTTGTGCACTCACCTTGGTTGAATGCCATAAATATTGAATTACTGGTCTAATTTCTTCAATGACCCACTGATGGTTCAGCAGTGTGTTGCTTAGTCTCCATGGATTGTATCATTTTGTGTGGTGGCTGTTTGAGTTGAGCTTTAATTTTAATCTATTGTGGTCTGAGGGAAGGCAGGGAATGATTTTGATACTTCTGAATTTGTACAGATTTTCTTTGTGCCCTAAGATGTGATATATTTTGGAGAATGTTTCATGGGCTGCTGAAAAGAATGTGTATTCTGGTATTGCTTGATGGAATATTCTGTAGATGTTGGTTAAGTCTAGTTGGTCTATGCAGTTGATTAGTTCTGTGGATTCTTTGGTCAGTTTTTGGCCTGTTGGTCTGTCCAGAGGTGACAGTGGAGTGTTAAAGTCTCCAACAATCAATGTGTTTGGGACTATGAGTGATTTTAGAGTCAGTAGTGTTGGTTTGATGAAGTTGGGTTCTCCTGTATTTGGTGTGTGGATATTTAAGATGGTTATATCCTCCTGTAGGAGACATCGCTTTATTAGTATGTAGTAACCTTCTTTGTCTCTTCTTACCATTTTTAATTTGAAGTCGATTTTATCTGATGCTAGAATTCCACTCCAGCCTGCATTTGGGGGCCATTTATTGGTAGATTTTATTCCAGCCTTTCACCTTTAGAAGAAGTTTGCTTTTGCTAGATAGATGTGTCTCTTGGAGGCAGCAGAAAGACGGATCTTGATGTTTGATCCAAGTAATGAGCCTATGTCGTTTGAATGAAGAATTAAGTCCATTAATGTTGAGAGTTAGGTTTGAGAGATGATCATTTGTCCTTTCATTGTAGCTATCTTGTTAAAAGCTGTGTCTTCCCAATTCTTGATCTAATATTCTGGTTTTCTATTTAGGGTTCATTTCTCTGTCTGTATTGGGATCTTGATTATTTTCCCTGTATAGTACATCTTTGAGGATTTTCTGTAAAGCTGGTTTGGTGGAGATACATTGTTTCAGTTTTTCCTTCCTGTGGAAGACTTTTATTTGACCTTCAGCTATGAATGAGAGTTTAGCTGGGTACAGCATTCTTGGTTGATATTTATTATTATTTAGGGTTTGGCATACCTCATTCCAGGATCCCCTTGCTTTTCATGGTCTCTGCTGAGAAGTCTGGGGTAATTCTGCTTGCTTTTCCTTTATTTGTGATTACTTTCTTCTCCGTAACATCTTTAAGGATTCTTTCCTTGGACTCTACTGATCCTGTTATGATCACAATGTGTCAGTGGGATGTCCTATTCTGATCTGGTCGCTTTGGGGTTCTAAATGCTTCTTGTATCTGTATCGGCCTACCTTCCTGGATAGTTGGGAAGTTCTTGGCTAATATTCTGTTAAATAGGTTGCATATTCCATTAACTTCTTTCTCCTGGTTTTTCTCAATTCCTATTCGCCTCAAATAGTGCTTCCTGCTTGTGTCTTGGAGCTCCTGGAGTGATCTGTTTTATCGATTGGATTGGTTTTGTATTTTTGTGTGACATTTCTCCATAGATTCTAGGGAATCTTCAGCTCCTGAGATTTGATCCTCTGCTTCACCTACTTGAGACTGTAGGCTAGTTACTTGATTTTGAATCTCTTTTCCTTCAGACTGGTCTTTCCTGATGATTTCCATGTCCTTGCTAGAAGTATCTCTTAGGTCCTGCATGGACATCTTTACATTATTAATTTGGTTTTGAGTGCTGTCTCTCAAATCTTTTAGCTGGGTAGTTATCTTTTTCATATGACTCTTGAAGTTCATTTATCTTTCTCTTTGTTGAGGCCATGAAATCATCTATTACTTTATGGATGGATTGATGTATGGATGGATTCAAACTTTTCATTTAACATGTTTATCAGTAGACTTTGTAGAGCATTTTGAGGGTTCTCTTCTATGTCTTTGATTGATTGCTCTGCTTCCTGCTTGTTTTGAGTGGGAGATATGACTGCATTGTTTGCCATCTTGTGTTTCTTCTGCCCATTTGGATTGGGAATGCCTATCTAAGAGCACCTGTGAGCACTGTTTAAGACCCAAAGCAGACCTTACCAAGCACTGTTGTGTAAATCTTAGAAGTTCACAATTATACACAGATACTTGGTATAACTGTATATAAAATTAGATTTGGTGTTCCTAAAAATACAATTTCAAAATAACAACCAATCCTGTATTCAATAGTTAATAAGTACTGTTAAAATACTATGAGTTGGATTTCTCTATAAACCACTTTAATTCACTTGGATTGAACAGGGATATCCTCTATCCAATAACCCAGCAATGATATTAACAGGCAGCATCATCACTGTCATGCAGATCTCCAAGAGCAGAGGCAGCTTGGCATCAAGTACGGAGACCTTTGTGTAGCGGACAGCACAAGAGGGGAGCCTTCGCCATATGATTGGTTTCCGGGAACTTCAAAAAACAAGTAACGTGTAAACACTTTGAACTCCCTCTGTCCAACCTCATACCTGACACACTCATGCAACCGCACATGAACAAAAAATTCCTCACAGGCGAGCCAACTCTCTCTCTCTCTTTCTCTCTCTTCCTCCCCGCCACCCCCCACATGCTCACTATAACACACTGTGCCGGGTCCTCCTGGATCTACATCCACATACCTATTTGCACATATGCAGACTTAGGCTTAGAAGCACACTCTTGTACAGCATCAGGAACACACGCATGTAGGCAAGCAGGGGCACACACACGCACACGTGAGCGCACCCAGTACACAGTGGCTTGGAAGGTGCTAAAGGGTTTTCGAGGACTGTGTCCTACTTGCTCAAGTCCAGGGTGTTGTTCTCGTGGTGGGCGTGGCTAAGGAGCCCAGCGCTGCTTACTGGACAGTCCATTGGCACTTGGGCCTCCCCTTGCTGTCCTCACCAGTCTCCCATTCCCTGAACCATGCAGCTTCGGAGACCTGGGTAGCAACAAACTCTTCGGGAAAGCAATCAAGGCAGAAATGTCAATGTAACAGGACCACATGATTACGCCCCAGTAGTGCCCCAACCAAGGATGGCATTCGTTACCCCTCAGGTCTACACCCTATTGCCCCAGCGCTGCGCGCAGAGAATGGGACAGGCCTGTACTCCAGAATCCCTTGCCTCTTCTCCCTTCTACTTGGTCCCAGGGTGGTGGGGCGCCCAACCTGGCCTTCCTAGCCACCACCTGCCATCTGCAGCTGAGTTCCTGAGGCTTGTCCCCTGCACACATACCTCCTTTGCTGATAACTCCCTCCGAGTTCTCTCTCCTAGCCCTCCTGTCCCTGCCTTGCTGCTCTGGACTGCTTTCAACTCACACATGCCTCTGCGTCACTGCCTCTTTGCCTCTGCCTCTGCTTCCCAATTTCCCCCTCCTCCTCTTGAGGTTCACAGGCTGCACACCTCCCCATGCACCTCTTCACTTCTTCTGGGGAAATTACAACTCCCTCACCCTGGCCTAGCCCTTCTTATCTTCTCCAAATCTCCCTCTGCTCTCACCCTCTGCACACCTGGGATCTCTCAGTCCTCTGGTGAACACCAATCCCCATTTATCTAATCTGTTGTCTGCCTGCTCTGTGCCCAAGCCCCTCTGCTCCTTTTCTGTGCACAGGAGGATTGTGACAAAGCGAGGAGGGAAGCGGCACTCCTTTCCTGCCTTCTGGTTTTATGACTGACATCCGATTGGTCTGGAAACGGCCTCTGCCCCCTTGGCCAAGACCACCTGAAGACCTTGCCTGGCTTGCTAGGCAGCAGCCCTGTGTTTTTCTGAGCAGGAAGGACTGCACATAGGCGACCCACTATGCAGAAAAGCCTCCAGGGGGTGGCCGGATGTTTTGTTTCTCCATTCCTTGCCCACTTTGTTGATGTGTGCTTTCATTTGCATTCCAACAGGAACAGCCTTAAGGGAGGGGTAGTGAGGCTGCTTAGAGGTAGGCAGTTGGTGCTCACAGGCCAGCAGGGCCTCCTGGTGCCTCACTAACAGTGCATTTGCACCTGGGGTGCTGGGAAGCCTCTGGGCAGTGCCCATAATGGTTTGGAGCTCTGTGACATGGCCAGGTACTAGGCGCCTCCTGCTGACTTGAGCCAGTGTTCCAACTGGAGTTGCCATAGCAAAAAGGGCACAGGGCCCCTTGGGGGTTTGCTGTAATTTCTCACTAGTTCTCACAGGCCTTCGGGGATGCACAGGATGTGCAGAGCCGCACATCCCTCCCCTGACCATTCTGCTGGGAACGGCTTGGGCCAGGGTCCTAGGCAAATACACTTTCCACCTCCCCTCCTGCTCCATCTTCCCACATCCTGGTTGAACCCGTGTGACACAGCTCCCCACCGCCTCTGCCCTTGCCAGTCCTGGAAGTGGCTGGTGTATGGATCCGCCACCTCTCTCACAATCAACCTCATCTCTCTTGCTCAGAGCATAAGGGAGATACAAGGTTAGCAGGTCAGCGAATCTGGGCATCTCCTTTCTGCGCTAGTGTCTGCTTAACTCTTGTCTTCCCGCTTGCCTTGGCCTCTCTGGCCCAGATCCCTGCCTGCTACTTCCTGCTATTGAGCAGCCAAGGATTATACTGGCTAGAGGCAGGAGCTGGCAATCCTGGTGCCCGTGGCTCACAGCCATATGTTTTAGGCTCCTTCAGGAAGCTCTGCTAAGACACCAGGGAGAGGGATATCTGACCCTTCCCTGCCGTGACCAAGGCACACTAGCACCCAGCAATGATATTCATAGGGCAGCATCATCACTG
>NW_025959298.1:0-65151 GCF_023159225.1 Perognathus longimembris pacificus | reverse complement strand
AACAGCCGGCAAAGCCCCTACTGCCATTGCAACATGCAATCCTTAAGGAAGACAGAGGAAGATCCTCCACACAGACTTGGAGAGAAACCAAGGAAGGGACTTGAATAAATAGATACCACAGAGGCTCACACATCCCAAATCAACTGTATAACCAGTAAGGGTGGATCCTGTAGACTGACTGAACCTGTGCAAAATTCTATCCACATGCAACTCCCCCTCGAGCAAGGCCCAGCCTTACACACCTGACTATGGTCTTCAGCTGATCTGCCTTCTCCGGCAGCAGGGGAACGGAGGGTGCCCTTTTAGCAGATTCCAGGGTGAGGATCCTTGCCTGAAGGTCGTTGGTTTTCACCCCAAGTTACAGACACGAAATCATGGCCACCCCGGAGAGGAGGGTGGCCAGGGTGGTGCACGGGGGCATGGCACAGGTGCAATGCTGCCTGAAGGGCTGGGTTCTTCAGATACAGCCTTTCACCCTGCTCCCTTCCCCACAGGCTTCTTCACCAGCATGGTAAGGGGGGGGGTCCTCTGGCCACCTTCTACCTCCTGCCAAGACAACTGGCCAGAGGAGTAGCGACAAGTCCTCCAAAGTTCAGTCCTGGCGGCTGCACAAGTAGTTGGCAGAGTAGGTGCCAGGCAGGCGCGGTGAGGGACCTGTATGGGGCTCAGCACGGGGACCCGCAGGCAAGGACCATCCTCAGCCTGTGGCTCTCCTCCCAGCTGGGAGCAAAACAAACAAAAATAAATAATGCTCTCCTCTGCACTCCTCTGAGCTCCTCTGCTCTCTCTGCTCTCTTCCTCCTCTGCTCTCCTCCTCCTCTGCTCTCCGCCTCCTTTGCTCTCTTCCTCCTCTGCTCTCCTCCTCCTCTGCTCTCTTCCTCCTCAATTGGATGATAAACTTGGCTTCAGGTGTGTTAGGGAGATAGAAGCGTAAAGGTAGAAGAGGGAAATGGGTTTCAAATGTACCCTAAGTGCATCAAGTACTGAAAATGAGTACTTCATTTATGGCTCTGCAACAATCTAACATGTCCTCGGACCCTTTTGGTGCCAATAAGATAGAGAGTTGTGTGACAGATCTCTGGTCTTGCAGGCTTTAGGTTGTAACAGAAAGGAGAACTAGATGGTTCTGAATGTTTATTCAAGGTCCATCCACCCACTTCCTCACTTTCAGCCCTCCCATTATGTTCTTAAGCTTCAAGGAAATAAGTGTTTCTGTTCTCTCACCCCGATCCACTCCATTCCCCCATGTACGTCCCGTGCCAGGTGCTAGCAAGATCAACAGGGAGCAAGGTGTGGGTACTGTTCATTGGGAGCTGCAGGCTTGCTGTGTTGGCTGGTCCCTCTGGAAGGAATGCTGGTGGCTCCCCTACCCTCTCCTCCTCGTGGAGAGACCCCCATGACCTGTGTTTGCATTTGCCTCTGTGCTTATATAGCCTCTGTATTTACACCTGACCATGCTAGGGCAAATAGGCTTCCCCTAGTTCTTAAGCAATGAGCCAGAGCTGTCCAGTCAACGGTGGTTTGGCAGCATTATGCTGCCTTTAGCCATTTGGGAACCCTATGAAATTGGTCATGGCCCCTTCCAGGATGTGCAGCCTACCAGAGTGCACAGGCGTGAGGCAGAAATAGCAGGGCCTCCTCTTTAGCACAGACCCCTCTCCTCCCGCCTTGTTCCTTTGCTGGGGCTGGCAAGCCTCATAGGCAGGGTGGCCCGACGAGCTAGGATGGCCAGCCAATGACAGGTAAGATCCTTCAGGGGGGGACGACCTAAGACAGGCGCTTTCTCGAGTAGGACATCCACCAGCTTATTAAACAGAAAAGGAGGAGATGTGGGGCGCACCGCCTGGCCCCGACTGTGCACGCCCTGGAGTTGTGTGACTGTTGCACCGCCTCCGGGGAGAGGGATCCTGGCTAACCCCGCCTGCCTTCGGGGTCTGGAACTGGAAGGCAGCTCTAGGCAGTAACCTGGGGTGGTCCTGCTGGTAGTGACATAGACTCAGGCCGCCCCTTAGGGAGGTCCCATGGTCTTCCACCCTTGACGGACAGCTCCGACCGCCAATCGTAGCCCCTGACTAGGTATGTTACACCCCTCCTCTTCCTGCTGCCATTGCCCATACTTAAGATGGGGTTCGCGCCAATAAACAGAGAGCGGTCTTGAACTCTGCCCAAGTCGACTGACCATCTAACTGTGGCATAAAGGTTGGGTTGGGCTGCGTGCGGACGACTTGCTGCTTATTACCTATTCTGGGTTCACCCTCGGCGGGGAGGGGCGCGCCTCCTTGCCTCTCCTGCTGGTCAGGAGAGCGCCCGGGGTGCAGGGCCCCCTGCATCTGTCCATCCATCTGTCTGTCTATGTGTCTGTCTCCCTGTCCATCTGTCTGTCCATCTCTTGTGCATCTGTCTGTCTCCCTGTCTGTCTCTATGTTGTCCTGTCTGTCCGTCTGTCTGTGTGTCTGCGCCTCTCTCCGTCTGTGTGTCCGCCCGTCCCTCCTTTTCCGTCTCCCAATCCACATGTCCATCCCTCTGTCCGCCCCTCCATTCCTCCGACTGGACTGTGTCTCTCTGTCTGGGAGACGCACCCGGCTCCACCCAAGGAGGATTCAGCACCCAGCACCACCACCCAAGGAGGACTCAGCACTCAATACCACCACCCAGGAGGCCTCAGCACACAATACCACCACCCAGGAGGACTCAGCACCCAGCACCACCACCCAAGGAGGACTCAGGTCTGTCTGTCTGTCCGTCTGTCTGTGCATGGCACCCGCACCCCCGAGGCCCCAAGGCCTGTCCTCACCGGGGTGCCGCCTTGGCTTCCCCATCCCCGAGAAAGGAGAATGAGATGCTCAGGAGCCAGGAAACCCCCAGGAGAAGCGAGAAAGGGGAAGCGGCATCCACTCCCCGTCCGGAGCCCAGAAACGTCAGGGCCCAGCCGCCCCAAGCTCCCCAGGACACCCACCCGGGGGTCCACACCTGACAGCCCAAACCCCCGGAACCAAGACGGGCACCCTGGCTTCCCCACACCGGACCCGACGTGCCAATGGCCTGCAGTGAGTGTGAAAGCCCCAGGGGCCACCAGGGAGGAGAGGGAGGGGGAAGGAGAGAGGGATGAGATCAAGCACCCATCCCCCACCCACCCACCCACCCAATTATCCACCCACCCACCCATCCATCCACCCACCCATCCACCCACCCACCCATCCATCCACCCACCCACCCAACCATCCACCCACCCATCTACCCACCCATCATTCATCCACCCACCCATCATTCATCCACCCACCCATCCACCCATCCACACACCCATAGATCCACCCACCCATCCACCCCCCCCACCGATCAATCCACCCACTCTTCCACCCACCCACCCACCCACCCATCCCCAT
Source organism: Perognathus longimembris pacificus (assembly GCF_023159225.1). Taxonomy (NCBI): domain Eukaryota; kingdom Metazoa; phylum Chordata; class Mammalia; order Rodentia; family Heteromyidae; genus Perognathus; species Perognathus longimembris. Next base: position 61,768 of record NW_025959298.1, on the reverse strand, counting down.
TGCTGTCTCCACAGTGCTCTCCAGGTCCAGGCCTCCTGCCCTGATCCTCCCCTGGTCTGCAGCCTCCATCTTCCTCCCCCTCCTCCTCCTCCTCCTCGTCCTCATGGCTGAAGCTCATCCGGGTAACTCACCTCCTTTCTGGTTCCTCCATCAGCCCAAGGGAGGATTCGAACACAGTACCCTTGTATGGATGATCCTGACTTCTCACCTTTGTTCCTCGTGACCCCCCCAACCCAACCAGAGACTCCCACACCATCTTCTGGAAGCTTCCCCGCGCCCTCCTGACCCCTGAGACCCCCCCAACCTTGGGCCCTGCGACCCCTGACCCTGTACCTGACCTGGGCCTGACCTTCGACTCCAGGAGCCACAGGCTAAGCTTGCACTGTGTGGCCACCACCACAGAGGCCCGGTGCATCGTTGTGAACCCGAACAAGGGGTCGGTCACACTGCTGGACAGTTGGGGCAATCGAGGCACGACGGAGACACCAGGCCCCCACCCTGGGAGGCCAATGGTGGGGGCGGTGGGGTAAACTGAGGCAGGGGTGGGCTGGCCCACATTCCCTGGTGTTCCGGGGGCTAAGTTGAGGCATGGATGGACGAATGGATCTCCCAGGTGTTCCGGTTTATGTCAAGGCACCGACCCCCCCGCTCTCCAAGGTCCCCGTCGGACAATGTAGCTGCGAATTCTGGGATCTCCTGTGGTACCAGGGAGTCGAGTTCGAGGTTACACTCACTGTGGCCAGGAGGCCCCTGACCAAAGGCCTGGGGTTCACAAACCCGGGTGAGGTCCTGAGGTTCCGGGTAGGGGGCGGGGGATCGAGGGTCAGGGGTCACAGGTCATATGTTGAAGGTTCAGGGGTCATTGGGTTGAAAGTTCAGGAATCATGGGGTTGAACTGGTCAGGGGTCATGGGTTGACGGGTCAGGGGACATGGGGTTGAAGGGTCAGGGGTTTTGGGGTTGAAGGGTCAGAGGTCGTGAGGTTGAAGGGTCAGGGGTAAGTCTCCCCACAGGCCCTCCACCCTCCACCCCCCCCGCCATGTCGTTTCCCCAGGCCTTGTGTGTTATGTCTTCGAGGCCCAGGCCCTGAACTGCTCATGGGCACTGGGGCCGCAGGCACCGCAGGGGACACAGTATTCCTTCAGGATCCTGACTCCAGGTGGGGCCACCCCTGCCGGTTTCAATGCCCCCTCCCCACCATTGTCGGTTTCTATTGTTCCCCGCTCATCCCGCCATTGTCAGTTTCTAACGCCTCTCTTTGGCATTGTCAGTTTGTAATGCCACCTCTGTTGGCCACTGTCGGTTTCTAATGTCACCCCCTTCGGCCATTGTGAGTTTCTAATGCCCCACCACTCCCTAGGACCGGCCTGTACCATGAGTGCTGGCCGACATGTGCCAGTCCGGCCTCCAGGTGGGCTGCATCCTCCCCGATCTTGCTGGCCTCTGGGCCCAGACCTACGCCCTGGTCACCGGCTCGAGCCCCGCTGGCCCCGTCCACTTCCTGGACGCCTGGCTCTATGCCCGTGAAATTGGTGAGGGTGGTTTCCAGTACCCCCTGGACCACCCAGGGCGGTTTCAAGTATCCCAGAGACCACCAAGGGCAGTTTAAAGTGTCCCCAAGAACACCGAGGGCGGATTTGTGTCCTCGAGACCACCGAGAGTGGTTTCAAGTATCCCCACGAGCACTTTGGTGCATGGAGGGCAGTTTCAGGTATCCCCAAGACCACCTAGGGCGATTTCAAGGGTTCCCCATGACCCCCAAAAGCAGCTTCAAGTTTTCCCAGGACCATCCAGGGCGGTTTTAAGTGTCCCCGAGACCGCTGAGGGCGGTTTCAAGTGTCCACACGAGCACCTTGGTGGATGGAAGGCGGTTTCCACTGTCCCAATGAGCATCCAGGGCAGTTTTGAGTGTCCCCCAAGACCCACAAGGGCAGTTTCAAGTATTCCTGGCACCACCGAGGGCAGTTTCGAGCCCCCCCACCCCACCCGGTGTCCCTCCATTCATCTGTGGCAGTTTTCAGAACACTTTGACCCCCTGTGAAACGTGAGCATTGCCTGCGGCCCCCGGGGCTGGCAGGTATGGTGGGAGCCACACAGGACCTGGAGGCAGTGGAGCAAGTACGACTTCCGGTACCAGCTGCCCCTGTGCATGGGAGTACTCAGTGCAACACCCGGGAGTACTCGGTCCATCACTGGTGGGGAGTATTTAGTCCAGCAACGTTCAGGAGGGGGTGGGGTTCCGGATTGGTGTGGGATGGGAGTACTCAGTCCAGCACCGGGGAGGGATGGGAGTACTCAGTGCAGCACCCGGGAGTACTCAGTCCAGCACCAGGGAGTACTGGTTGTAGCACCCTGGACTACTCAGTCCAGTATTGGTTGGGAGAGGTGGGTTTCAGGATTAGTGTGAAATGGGAGTACTCAGCCCAGCACTGGGGAGTACTCCACACAGCACGTGGGAGTACTAAGCACATCACCCAGAAGTACACGGTCCAGCACCCTGCCCCGCAGTCAATGCAGACTGAGGCCTGTGCTCTGTTCTTTTAGCATGGTGGCCAGCTGGTCTCCCAGGACTCCCCGGTGAGTGCTCCTGGAACCGCCCCGTGCCTCAGTTTACCCCTGCCCCATGGCGAGTCTCCCCCCACATTGAGGTCTTGGGAGGCTCAGACAACACCTACGCCCTGCCAGGCCTCGAACCCGGGCCTCACCGGGCCTGTGCATCCGGGCCAGGGAAGCCCGCACCCTGACCTAGGGCTCCTAGAGCAACACGGTGGAGTTTGGGGAGCAGAGGGCGGTTTCAACTGTCCCCAGGGAGGTTTCAGGTGTCCCCAGGAGTAGAGATTCTGGGTGGGGGGTGGTTTCAAGTGTCCCCAGGACCATTTTGGGCCTGTGGGTGGATGGAGGGCGGTTTCAAGTGTTCCCGGGGGAAGGGGTCTGGGGCGATTCGTTTCAAGTGTCTCCAGGGTGGGGAGGGGTCTGTGGTGGGTGGTTTCAAGTGTACCCAGGGCGGTTTCAAGTGTCCCAAGGGTGTTTTCTAGTATCCCAATGGGGAGGGGCTCTGGGGGGGGGTGGTTTCAAGTGTAACCAGGACCACCTTGGGCCTGTGGGTGGATGGAGGGCGGTTTCAAGTGTCCCCGGGTTGGAGTGGTTCTGTAGGGGGCGGTTTTAAGCGACGCCAAGGCAACCCTGGGCCTGTGGGTGGATGGAGGGCGGTTTCAAGTGTCCCCAAGGGGAGGGCGTCTGGGTGAGGGTCAGTTTCAAGTGTCCCATGATGGGGGCAGTTCTTTAGGGGGTGGTTTCAAGTGTCTCCAAGGCAACCCTCGGCGTGTGCATCGATGGAGGGCGGTATCCAGTGTCCCCACGAAAACCTTGGGCCTGTGAGTGGATGTAGGGCAGTTTTGAGTGTCCCCACGGCGGTTTCAAGTGTCCCCGGGGGAATGGGGATCTGGGTGGGGGGGTGGTTTCAAGTGTCCCCAAGACCATTCTGGGCCTGTGGGTGGATAGGTGGCGATTTGAAGTGTCCTCAGAGGCCTCAAATGGGGGGGAGCCTTTGCAGGTGGAGTCGTGTAGGGAGGGCTGGGGCAAGGAGCTGAGGGTCACGTGTCCCTCCCTCCCCACTTCATGTGACCCCTCCCCCTCCCATCCCTTCCTCCCCGAGTGTGTGCACACCCACACAGTCGGAGGTTTCAAGGGTCCCCGCCGGGCCAGCCATGCTGCACCTGCTGCTTCGGCAGCACTGGGGTCGCTGGGCCTGGGCTGGGGCTGTCAGAGGTGAGCAGGAATCTGAACCCGGGGCCCCCAGGGTGGGAGGGGGAACGCAACGCATTGTGGGCCATGTGGGAGGCCGGGATTCGAGCCCACATCCACCCGTCCGTCCGTCTGCCCTGCAGGCTCCTGAGCGCCCGCGTTCCCTGTGTCAGCGACAAGTTGACTGGTGAAGATGGACAGACGGACGGACGGAGGGACAGAGGGACATGGGGGGCTGGGGGCTTGGGCGGTGACAGACAGACTGCGATGGGAATCGAGACACGGACAGACATGAAGACAGACGGACGGACAGACAGGGAGACAGGGAGATGGACGGACAGATGAACAGACAGACAGACAGACTGGGAGACAGATGGACAGACCTGGAGACAGACAAACAGGCATGGACAAGAGACAGGCAGACAGATGGACAAACAGACATGGAGACAGACAGACAGGGAGACGGATAGACAGACACACAGCAGACAGATGGACAGACAGACAGACAGGGACACAGATGAGCAGGACAGACAGACAGGTGGACAGGGAGACAGACAGACAGAACTGGAGACAGACAGATGACAAAAAGACACAGATGGACGGATGGACAGATGGACATCATGGAGACAGATAGACAAGAGAGGGAGACGGACAGACAGATGAGCACACAGTGAGACACACAGGGAGACAGACAGTCATGGACAGATGGACCTGGAGACAGACGGACAAACACACAGAGCAGATGGTCAGACAGACAGACGGAGAAACAGGGAGACAGACAGACGGACGGATGGATGGACAGATGGACAGATGAGCAGACGGGCAGACAGACCTGGAGACAGACGGACACATGGACAAATGGATGGACGGACAGACACAGAGGGAGACAGACAGACAGACAAAGAGATGGGCGGATGGACACACGGACAGCCGGACAGCCGTGCACCTCCCCCTGTCCTCCGCTGGGAGGAGGAGGAGGAGGAGGAGGAGGAGGAGGAGGAGGAGGAGGCGGCGGAGCCATTGCCCGTGGTGGAGCTGAGCCTGCAGCCTGGGCCCTGATCATGGCGCCGCCGGGATCACCCCAGCCTCCCCCCCGCATGCACACACGTACCCAGGGTTAGGGTACTGAGTCCTCCTGCGTGGGTGCTGGGTGCTCAGTCCTCCCCCGGCATCTCCACACAAGATGCTGGGTGCTCAGTCCCCCCTGGCGTCTCCACACAAGGTGCTGGGTGCTCAGTCTTCCTTTGTTAGTGCTGGGTGCTCAGTCCTCCCCCGGTGTCTGCATACGAGGTGCTGGGTGCTCAGTCCTCCCGTGCCTCCACACAAAGTGCTGGGTGCTCAGTCTTCTCATGTGGGTGCTGGGCAGTTAGTCCTGTGTCCCACACGAGGGCCTGGGTGCTCAGTCCTCCTCCCATGAATCCACAGGAGGCGCTGGGCGCTCAGTTCTCCTCCCGTTCCTCCACACGAGGTGCTGGGTGCTCAGTCCTCCTGTGTGTGTGCTAGGCGCTCAGTCCTCCTCCCGTGCCTCCGTGAGGGGTGCTGGGTGCTTGGAATAATTAGTACATGTTTTTGGAATAATTAGTACATGTTTAGGCTAGTCAAAGCCGAAGTCATAATAGCCCAATAGCTATGCCCTTATGGACACTTAAGATGATTCTAAGTGAAATGAGCTCCATGTTATGGAAACAAGTGGTATATCATTATTGTAATTATTTTCAACATGCGATATGAATCCGTACCCTTTTTATTTTCTCTCGTATTCCCTTCCTGTGGTTTTACCCCCACTATCACTGTATCTCATCTGAGCACCCTGGATACTGTATATACGTGTATTAGAGCTAGGGAAGAGAAAGTAAATATCAAAATCAATAGACAAAGGATAAAAATACAAACAACTCCAAACACAATACTCACAAAACCATTTGGTGTAAACCAACCATACAACTCGTGGGTGGAAGGGGAAGCAGGAGGGAAGAGGTAGGCATGTGGAGGGGAGGAGGAGTTAACATGTTGGACAAGAAATGTACTCACTGCATTATATATGAAATTGTAACCCCTCTGTACTTCACTTTGACAATAAAGGAGAAAAAAGACAATAAATATTTTTGAAAGATTCTGAAACACCTAACATTTTTTAGAGTTATGACATATAATGCTTAAGATTCTCATGTTAAAAACTAACATTTAGAATCAACACTCTCTTTCTCTGGCAATAGGAAAACTACCAACACATACACTGTTTGTGAATAAAGGTAAACATTTCCCTCAAAGAACTGCTAATCACCATACATTTCCTTTCTTCATTCCTGTTATTTACTTCAGCCATTCTCTGGCCATATTCTGAGTGAAACCAGCCAAAAGGTACAGACACTGAGGCAGGTAGGGCTGGGAGGAGGAGGAGGAGGAGGAGGAGGAGGAGGAGGAGGAGGAGGAGGAGGAGGAGGAGGAGGAGGAGGAGGAGGTGGAGGAGGAGGTGGAGCCATGGCCCGTGGTGGAGCTGAGCCTGCAGCCTGGGCCCTGATCATGGCGCCGCCCGGGTCACCCCAGCCCCCCCCCCCGCATGCACACACGTACCCAGGGTTAGGGTACTGAGTCCTCCTGCGTGGGTGCTGGGTGCTCAGTCCTCCCCCGGCATCTCCACACAAGATTCTGGGTGCTCAGTCCCCCCTGGCGTCTCCACACAAGATGCTGGGTGCTCAGTCTTCCTTTGTTAGTGCTGGGTGCTCAGTCCTCCCCCGGTGTCTGCATATGAGGTGCTGGGTGCTCAGTCCTCCCGTGCCTCCACACAAAGTGCTGGGTGCTCAGTCTTCTCATGTGGGTGCTGGGCAGTTAGTCCTGTGTCCCACACGAGGGCCTGGGTGCTCAGTCCTCCTCCCATGAATCCACAGGAGGCGCTGGGCGCTCAGTTCTCCTCCCGTTCCTCCACACGAGGTGCTGGGTGCTCAGTCCTCCTGTGTGTGTGCTAGGCGCTCAGTCCTCCTCCCGTGCCTCCGTGAGGGGTGCTGGGTGCTTGGTCACTCTCTGGGCCGCAGGGCCTGGCTCACTGTCTTTCGCTTCGGCTGCCCACAGGGGAAGGGAGAGACGGACAGACGGGTGGACACAGAGACAGGGAGGGAGACACACAGACAGGAACAGGCACTAACACAGACAGACAAACAGACAGACAGACGGTTAGACCGGCTGTGGGACAGTCAGGCAGCTAGAGAGACACAGACAGATGGACAGGGAGATAGACAGACAGGGAGACAGACAGACAGACAGACAGACAGACAGACAAGGAGACAGTCGGATGGACGGACAGATGGAAAGACAGACAGGGAGACGGACAAATGGACAGACAGACATAGATGGACGGATGGACAGGGAGACTGACAGACGGACAGATGGACAGACAGATGGACAAAAAGACACAGATGGAAAGACAGAGACACAGACGGACGAACAGGGAGGACAGATGGACAAATAGGGAGACAGGGAGAGAGACAGATGGACAGACAGACGGACAGACAGACAGACGGACACACAGACGGACACACAAGCAGTGTGACAGACACAGAGACAGTCGGACGGCAGACAGACGGATGGACAGACAGACGGACAGATGGACGAACAGGGAGACAGATGGACAGACAGACATGCAGCGAGAGACAGATGGACAGACAGATGGGCAGACGGACAGACAGACAAGGAGACAGACGGATGGACGGACAGACAGGGACCAATGAACGTAGACAGATGGACGGACGCACAGAGCGACAGGCGCACAGGGTCCCAGGCCTGGGGACAGACAGACGGACAGACGGATGGGCAGGGAAACCGAGGCAGACAGACAGACGGGTGGACACAGGGACAACTGAGAGAGAGACGGACAGACGGACACACGGACAGGCAAGGGGCCTAGGGGAGGGCGGGGAGGAGGGGGACTGGGGCTCGAATCCCGGCCCGGCACCCAGCCACCCGGCACCCAGCTACTCAGCACCCAGCACCCATTACCCAGCCACCCAGGTTCTCAGCCCTCAGCACCCAGGTACTCAGCACCCCAACCCCCAGTACCCAGCCAGCACTCACCTACTCAGCACCCAGTACTGAGCACCCAGGTACTCAACCCTCAGTGCCCTCAGCACCCAGCGAACCAGTACCCAGCACCCAGCCACCCACTACCCAGCTACCCAGCAACCAGCCACCCACACAGCTACCCAGCTACCAAGTACCCAGCCACCCAGCACCTAACCCCCCAGCACCCAGTACCAAACCCAGCCAATCAGCATCCAGTCCCCAGCTACTCAGCACCCAGCCACCCAGCACCCAGTACCCAGCATCCCAGCCAGCCAGTACCCAGCTACCCAGTACCCAGCACCCAGCCACCCAGCACCCAGCTACTCAGCACCCAGATGCCAGCCTTCAGCATGCAGCTACTCAGCACCTAGCCCCCATTACCCATCATGCAACTACTAAGCACCCAACCAGTACCCAGCACCCAGCGACTCAGTACCTAGCCACCCAGCACCCAGTCCCCAGCACCCAGCTATTCACCACCCAGGTACCCAGCACCAAGTACCCAGCAACCCAGCACTCAGCTACTCAGCACCCAGTATCCAGTTATTTGGACCTCAGCATCCAGCTAGTCAGCACCCAGCCACCCAGCTACTCAACCCAGTACCTAGCACCCAGCCGCCAACCACCCAGCACCCAGTACCTAGTACCTAGCCAATCAGCGTCCAGTACCCAGCTACTCAGCACCCAGCCACTCAGCTACCCAGCTACCCAGCACCTAATCCAGCACCTAGTACCCAGCCAACCAGTACCCAGCACCAGGACACAACCACTCAGCACCCATCACCCAGTACCCAGCACCCAGCCAACCAGCCCCCAGCACCCAGCTACTCAGCACCCAGACACCCAGCACCCAGTACCCAGCTACTCAGCACCCAGCCACCCAGCTACCCAGCTATCCAGCACCTAATCCAGCACCTAGTACCCAGCCACCCAGCACCAGGACACAACCACTCAGCACCCATCACCCAGTACCCAGCACCCAGCCAACCAGCCCCCAGCACCCAGCTACTCAGCACCCAGACACCCAGCACCCAGTACCCAGCTACCCAGCACCCAGTACCCAGCACCCAGAACCCAGCCACCCAGCTAGCCAGCAGCCAGTACCCAGCTACTGAGCACCCAGTTCCCAGAACCCTGCTACTCAGACCCCAGGCACCTAGTACCTAGCACCCAGCACCCATCTAACCAGTACCCAGCACCCAACTACTCAGACCACACCATCCAGCTACTCAACACCCAGCTACCAAGCACCCAGTCACCCAGCACCCAACCACCCAGCACCCAGTACCTAGCACTCAGACACCCAGTAACCAGCCCCTAGCCACCCAGCACCCAGTACCCAGCACCCAGCTACCTAGTATTTAGCACTCAGCACCCAGAACCCCCAGCTTGCAAATTGCACACCCGTGTATCATTTTACCCTGTTTTGACTCCACTGCCTCTGTCCCGCCTGTCCGCTCTGCCCCACCCAGCCCCCCATCCATCGCCCGTCCTGCCCTGGCCTGAGCCTTCCAGTGCCCCAAGCAGAAACAACAGGAAACCGCCAGGGTGGGGCGGGGCTGGCCAAGGAAAGCAAAGATTTATCATTTCAACTTCACATCTGAGTAGTTCATTAAGAATGGGTAGCCATTTGACAGGCAGATACCAATGGGGAAGATTCCAGGAAGAAGAGACAGAGACAGGAACACAGGAAGAGAACAACTCTCTAGAAACCAGGAATTCCTGCTGCTGAATGCCATAAGCATTGTGAAAATTAAAAAGAAGCTGGGGTCAATTTGGGCTCCTTCCATAAGGCAGTGGAGAAGAGGTATTTAAGCATAAGACATACATTTTAGAAGTGTCCCAATGTACAGGGTGCTGGTGGCTCATGCCTGTCTGTCATCCTAGCTACTCAGAAGGCTGACCTTTGAGGATCATGGTTGAATGCCAGTGAAGACAAGAATGTCTGTTAAAGAGTCTCATCTCCAATTAACTACAAAAAAAACAAAAACAAAAACCTGGAAGAGGCACTGTGGCTCAAAGAGACAGAGGACTAGCCTTGAAAGGAAAGGAAGAAGGGCTGGGAATATGGCCTAGTGGTAGAGTGCTTGCCTTGTATACATGAAGCCATGGGTTCAATTCCTCACCACCACATATAGCAAAAAGCAAGAAGTGGAGCAATGGCTCAAGTGGTAGTGTACTAGCCTTGAGCAAAACAAAAACAAAAGCCTGGGACAGTGCTCAGGACCTGAGTCCAGGACTGGCAATGAAGGAAGGAAGGAAGGAAGGAAGGAAGGAAGGAAGGAAGGAAGGAAGGAAGGAAGGAAGGAAGGAAGGGAGAAAAGAAAGAGAGGAAGAAAGAAAGAGAGAAAGGAACATAGTGAGTGAACTCAGGGTCAGCACCTGCGTTCATGCCCCACAAACAATAACAACAACAAAGAATCCACAAAATGCTAGTTTTCCAATAAAAGATTAAAAATTTGTTAGAAATATGTTGCTAACTTATTAAAAAAAGACCCTAACACTTCAATTTTTAAATTTAGCTCAAATGAGCAAAGCATCAGGCAGAACTTCATATGGTCCTATTTAAAAGGATCACATTGGCACTGAACTACATTGAGCTCCTACATCATCATCAGTATAGAGAAAATGAGTCTAACCTTACATTTCTTGTTTTTCAGAAAATGGAAAATGCTGAACTCTCATATAATTATTACTTCTAAATAGGCATAATTAGTTGGTTGAGAGCAATCATGATAGACCTAGTAGTTTTCAATGTTATCAAAAGTTCTAAAGGCCATCTTTGATCAGGAATCTTATTTTAGAATAATCCTCACAGCTACCATGTGCCAGCAAAAAACTCAGCCTTATAATTAGAAAGACACCATCACCTCCACTTGGAGTAGCCAGCAGCCTCTCAATGTGTTTTCCTTTTTTTAAAAAAAAATATATATAATTACTTATTTATTGTCAAAGTGATATACAGAGGGGTCACAGATCCATACATTAAGCCATGTTTTCTTATACGCAAATTATGATTTCAATACATACCCGATCTAATATTCAGGATGTTTTAGGAATGAAATGAGATAATTAATGTAAGATCAATTACCAACAATTTTTAGAAAGCCGAGCTGTATGAAAGCTCACACCTCATTGTTGGATCCTCAGAATTCATAGCATTTAGGACCATGCAACTCATTGTGTTTTACATCACACTTCTTCATATACATATGGGACCATCCTATTATATTTCATTGTCCTTTCAAGGGTTCTACTCATTTATTTTTTTAAAGAAAATCTCAATACCAAAATGTGCACTCTAGTTCTCTAATTCTCTAAGAATAATGTAGTTTGCTGCATACAAACTACTGTCATTATGTATTTCTAAGCCATGTACATTGAACATAACAAAATGTGTTAAAATTAAAACACATGATTTAGCCAGGCACCTGGGGCTCATACCGGTAAACCTGGATACTCAGCAAGCTGAGATGCAGAGGGTCAGGGTTCAAAGCCAGCCCATTCAGTAAAGTCCAAAAGACTCCATCTCCAATTAACCAGTGAAATGCTGGGCTAGATGTGTAAGTGGCAGAATACCAGCTGAGTGGGCATACATGCCAGGATGAAGCCTTGAATTCAAACCTTGTTACTACAGGTGGTGGGAGAGGAGAGGAGAGAAAAGGGGAGGACAGGGGAGAGGAGTGGAGGGGAGGAGAGGGGAAGGGAGGGGAGGACAGGAGAGGAGAGGAGAGGAGAGAGAGCACAATACATGGTTTAATAAGATTCTAATAGTTCAATACCTATTTTTGTAGCTTTAGACTGGTTTACAGAAGGAAAAGATATTTCACAAGTGAATGAACGATTATGGAAAGCAAATTGCTGTCTTCCACATAATAAACACATAAACAATCTTCCAAGTAATGTTTTACATCTACATAACTGATTAACTAGAAAATATGCCAAAATACTTGAATTAGGAAAAGCAGTTCATCACTTAAAATATTGTAATTTATCTTTACACTCAGTTTGTAAAAACAACAACAACAAAAACAAAAAAGTAGCTGCTAAGTGCCAGTGGCTCTCACCTGTAATCCTAACTTCTCAGAAGCTTATGAGCTGAGACTCACAGCTCAAATCCATCCAGGCAGGAAAGTCTATGAGACTCATCTCCAAATAACTACCAAAAAAAGCTGGAAGTGGACCTGTGGTTCAAATGATAGTCTGCTAGCCTTCAGCACAAGAACAGCACCCAAGCCCTGAGTTCAAGCCTCAGGACTGGCATAATGAACAATCATAAATAGACCCAACATATTCGACTAGCAATGTGGCTTAGCGGCAGAGTGCTCACCTAGCATGCATGAAGCCCTGGGTTCCATTCCTCCCCACCACATAAACAGAAAAAGGTGGAAGTAGTGCTGTGTGTGTGTGTGTGTGAATAAAAGCAGCTCAGGGACAGTGCTCAAGCCCTGAGTTCAAGCCTCAGAACTGGCAAAATAAAAACAACATTAAATTAAGTATATAACCCTCCTGGTAATACTAATGAGAAATCATTAGTCCAAGGCCCAGGACTGGCCAAAAAAAAAAAAAAAGAACCTAAATGCTTACATACAGTACTTAGAAATTTTCTAAGCACTATCTGCTGTGTATCTGTTTTCTAATACTGTACAGTAATATGGTAATACTATCATGACATTATAGCTGATTAATATACTCTATGAAGTTTTTAGTAAGTGCCACCACAGTAACAGCAGCTAACTGAGTATTACCACAAGTAATTAAGACCATGAGTGACAGGTGGTTGAACTTCTCTTTGTGTTTAAAAAACAAAATGAGTTTTCACACAAAAGGAGAAGGGACGGACTCACGGGAGGGGCCCAGAGAAGGTGATATCTACCAACTTTTTCGAAGTGACTATGTAAGGAATTAAAAACATAGTCCTCTACTTTGAGAATTGTACTCAAGTCAAAAGTCCCTTCTGGTGGCCACCCATCTTGAAAGTGAGCCACTCAGAAGAGCAGAGAGTCACCCACTTTCGTTTCTTGATCTCTACACTATTATTGTGAGTAACTTCCTTCCAGTGGGCTAAAGTCAAGTCCACGGGAGTGGAAGGGACGTTGCCCATGCCTATCAGTCTCGTCAGTTGTGCAGTCCACAAAATAACAAGAGGTAAAACAATTCCAATAAAACAGAAGAAACAATACACACAGGCCTGATATTTAAAAGACTTACAAAATGGAGATCTCCTAAGCTGATCCGCTGGCTCCTGTGAAGAAGCAAAAGTAGCAGACCCAAGATCAAGGTGGGCAGGTTGAGCCTCCGTTAGGAGGCCCTCCTGGTCAGTTCCTGCCAAAAAGCGAACTGACTTGCACCATACAAGAAAGGCGAGGTTGGACGATCACGATGGGCACCCCACCACCTTGGGACCAAGAGAAGGAAGAAGAGGCAAGGGATTCTGGCACACAGGCCTGCCCCGCTCTCTGCTTGCAGCTCCATGCTTCTTGGTGTAGACCTGAGCGGTAATGAATGCCTTCCCAGGTTGGGGCACTACTGGGGGCCTAATCCTGTGGTCCTGTTGCATTCCCATTTCTCCCTTGATTTCTTTCCCCCAAAGTTTGTTGCTACCCAGGTCACCCAAGCTGCATGGTTGAGGGAACAGGATACTGGTGAGGACAGCAGCGGGAGGCACAAGTGCCAATGGACTGGTCAGTAAGCAGCGCTGGGCTCCTTAGCCACGCCCACCACAAGAATATCACCCTTGACTTGAGCAAGTAGGACAGTCCCCTGAAACCCTTTAGCACCTTCCAAGCCACTGTGTACTGGGTGCGCTCGAATGTGCATATGTGTGCCCGTGCTTGCTTACATTCGTGTGTGTTTGTTCCTGATGCTGTACATGGGTGTGCTTACTAAGCCAAAGTCTGTGTATGTGTAAATAGGTATGTGGATGTAGATCCAGGAGGACCCGGCACAGTGTGTTATGAGTGAGCATGTGGAGGTGGCGGGAAGGGAGAAAGAGAAAGAGAGAGAGAGAGTCATCTCGCCTATGAGGAATTCTTTGTTCATGTGCGGTTGTATGAGTGTGTCATGTATGAGGTTGGACATAGGGAGTTCCAATTGTGTGCATGTTTACTTGCTTATTTGAAGTTCCCAGACACCAATCATTTGGCAAAGTCTCCCCTTTTGTGCTGTCCTCTGCACAAAGGTCTCCGGACTTGAGGCCCGGGATACCTAGCTGCCTTTGCTCTTGGAGATCTGCATGACAGTGACAATGACGCCTATGAATACTGTTGCTGGGTGCTAGTGTGCCTTGGTCGAGGCAGGGAAGGGTCAGATATCACTTTCCCTAGTGTCTTAGCAGAGCTTCCTGTAGGAGCCTTAAACATATGGCTGTGAGCCACGGGCACCAGGATTGCCAGCTCCTGCCTCTAGCCAGTATAATCCTTGGCTGCTCAATAGCAGGAAGTAGCAGGCAGGGATCTGGGCCAGAGAGGCCAAGGCAAGCGGGAAGACAAGAGTTAAGCAGACACTAGCGCAGAAAGGAGATGCCCAGATTCGCTGACCTGCTAATCTTGTATCTCCCTTATGCTCTCAGCAAGAGAGATGAGGTTGATTGTGAGAGAGGGGGCGGATCCATACACCAGCCACTTCCAGGACTGGCAAGGGCAGAGGCGGTGGGGAGCTGTGTCACACGGGTTCAACCAGGATGTGGGAAGATGGAGCAGGAGGGGAGGTGGAAAGTGTATTTGCCTAGGACCCTGGCCCAAGCCGTTCCCAGCAGAATGGTCAGGGGAGGGATGTGCGGCTCTACACATCCTGTGCATCCCCGAAGGCCTGTGAGAACTAGTGAGAACTTACAGCAAACCCCCAAGGGGCCCTGTGCCCTTTTTGCTATGGCAACTCCAGTTGGAACACTGGCTCAAGTCAGCAGGAGGCGCCTAGTACCTGGCCATGTCACAGAGCTCCAAACCATATGGGCACTGCCCAGAGGCTTCCCAGCACCCCAGGTGCAAATGCACTGTTAGTGAGGCACCAGGAGGCCCTGCTGGCCTGTGAGCACCAACTGCCTACCTCTAAGCAGCCTCACTACCCCTCCCTTAAGGCTGTTCCTGTTGGAATGCAAATGAAAGCACACATCAACAAAGTGGGCAAGGAATGGAGAAACAAAACATCCGGCCACCCCCTGGAGGCTTTTCTGCATACTGGGTCGCATATGTGCAGTCCTTCCTGCTCAGAAAAACACAGGGCTGCTGCCTAGCAAGCCAGGCAAGGTCTTCAGGTGGTCTTGGCCAAGGGGGCAGAGGCCGTTTCCAGACCAATCGGATGTCAGTCATAAAAACAGAAGGCAGGAAAGGAGTGCTGCTTCCCTCCTACCTTTGTCACAAACCACCTGTGCACAGAAAAGGAGCAGAGGGGCTTGGGCACAGAGCAGGCAGACAACAGATTAGATAAATGGGGATTGGTGTTCACCAGAGGACTGAGAGATCCCAGGTGTGCAGAGGGTGAGAGCAGAGGGAGATTTGGAGAAGATAAGAAGGGCTAGGCCAGGGTGAGGCAGTTGTAATTTCTCCAGAAGAAGTGAAGAGGTGCATGGGGAGGTGTGCAGCCTGTGAACCTCAAGAGGAGGAGGGGGAAATAGGGAAGCAGTGGCAAAGAGGCAGTGACGCAGAGGCATGTGTGAGTTGAAAGCAGTCCAGAGCAGCAAGGCAGGGACAGGAGGGCTAGGAGAGAGAACTCGGAGGGAGTTATCAGCAAAGGAGGTATGTGTGCAGGGGACAAGCCTCAGGAACTCAGCTGCAGATGGCAGGTGGTGGCTAGGAAGGCCAGGTTGGGCGCCCCACCACCCTGGGACCAAGTAGAAGGGAGAAGAGGCAAGGGATTCTGGGGCACAGGCCTGCCCCAATCTCTGCGCGCAGCGCTGTGCTTTAGGGTGTAGACCTGAGGGGTAACGAATGCCATCCTTGGTTGGGGCACTACTGGGGCGTAATCATGTGGTCCTGTTACATTGACATTTCTGCCTTGATTGCTTTCCCGAAGAGTTTGTTGCTACCCAGGTCTCCGAAGCTGCATGGTTCAGGGAATGGGAGACTGGTGAGGACAGCAAGGGGAGGCCCAAGTGCCAATGGACTGTCCAGTAAGCAGCGCTGGGCTCCTTAGCCACACCCACCACAAGAAAAACACCCTGGACTTGAGCAAGTAGGACACAGTCCTCGAAAACCCCTTAGCACCTTCCAAGCCACTTTGTACTGGGTGCGCTCACGTGTGCGTGTGTGTGCCCCTGCTTGCCTACATGCGTGTGTTCCTGATGCTGTACAAGAGTGTGCTTCCTAAGCCTAAGTCTGCATATGTGCAAATAGGTATGTGGATGTAGTTCCAGGAGGACCCGGCACAGTGTGTTATAGTGAGCATGTGGGGGTGGCGGGGAGGAAGAGAGAGAAAGAGAGAGAGAGAGAGTCGGCTCGCCTGTGAGGAATTTTTTGTTCATGTGCGGTTGCAGGAGTGTGTCAGGTATGAGGTTGGACAGAGGGAGTTCAAAGTGTTTACACGTTACTTGTTTTTTGAAGTTCCCGGAAACCAATCATATGGCGAAGGCTCCCCTCTTGTGCTGTCCTCTACACAAAGGTCTCCGTACTTGATGCCAAGCTGCCTCTGCTCTTGGAGATCTGCATGACAGTGATGATGCTGCCTATGAATATCATTGCTGGGTGCTAGTGTGCCTTGGTCACGGCAGGGAAGGGTCAGTTATCCCTTTCCCTGGTGTCTTAGCAGAGCTTCCTGAAGGAGCCTAAAACATATGGCTGTGAGCCACGGGCACCAGGATTGCCAGCTCCTGCCTCTAGCCAGTATAATCCTTGGCTGCTCAATAGCAGGAAGTAGCAGGCAGGGATCTGGGCCAGAGAGGCCAAGGCAAGCGGGAAGACAAGAGTTAAGCAGACACTAGCGCAGAAAGGAGATGCCCAGATTCGCTGACCTGCTAATCTTGTATCTCCCTTATGCTCTCAGTAAGAGAGATGAGGTTGATTGTGAGAGAGGGGGCGGATCCATACACCAGCCACTTCCAGGACTGGCAAGGGCAGAGGCGGTGGGGAGCTGTGTCACACGGGTTCAACCAGGATGTGGGAAGATGGAGCAGGAGGGGAGGTGGAAAGTGTATTTGCCTAGGACCGTGGCCCAAGCCGTTCCCAGCAGAATGGTCAGGGGAGGGATGTGCGGCTCTGCACATCCTGTGCATCCCCGAAGGCCTGTGAGAACTAGTGAGAACTTACAGCAAACCCCCAAGGGGCCCTGTGCCCTTTTTGCTATGGCAACTCCAGTTGGAACACTGGCTCAAGTCAGCAGGAGGCACCTAGTACCTGGCCATGTCACAGAGCTCCAAACCATATGGGCACTGCCCAGAGGCTTCCCAGCACCCCAGGTGCAAATGCACTGTTAGTGAGGCACCAGGAGGCCCTGCTGGCCTGTGAGCACCAACTGCCTACCTCTAAGCAGCCTCACTACCCCTCCCTTAAGGCTGTTCCTGTTGGAATGCAAATGAAAGCACACATCAACAAAGTGGGCAAGGAATGGAGAAACAAAACATCTGTCCAACCCCTGGAGGCTTTTCTGCATAGTGGGTCGCATATGTGCAGTCCTTCCTGCTCAGAAAAACACAGGGCTGCTGCCTAGCAAGCCAGGCAAGGTCTTCAGGTGGTCTTGGCCAAGGGGGCAGAGGCCGTTTCCAGACCAATCGGATGTCAGTCATAAAACCAGAAGGCAGGAAAGGAGTGCCGCTTCCCTCCTACCTTTGTCACAAACCTCCTGTGCACAGAAAAGGAGCAGAGGGGCTTGGGCACAGAGCAGGCAGACAACAGATTAGATAAATGGGGATTGGTGTTCACCAGAGGACTGAGAGATCCCAGGTGTGCAGAGGGTGAGATCAGAGGGAGATTTGGAGAAGATAAGAAGGGCTAGGCCAGGGTGAGGCAGTTGTAATTTCCCCAGAAGAAGTGAAGAGGTGCATGGGGAGGTGTGCAGCCTGTGAACCTCAAGAGGAGGAGGGGGAAATTGGGAAGCAGAGGCAGAGGCAAAGAGGCAGTGACGCAGAGGCATGTGTGAGTTGAAAGCAGTCCAGAGCAGCAAGGCAGGGAAGGAGGGCTAGGAGAGAGAACTCGGAGGGAGTTATCAGCAAAGGAGGTATGTGTGCAGGGGACAAGCCTGAGGAACTCAGCTGCAGATGGCAGGTGGTGGCTAGGAAGGCCAGGTTGGGCGCCCCACCACCCTGGGACCAAGTAGAAGGGAGAAGAGGCAAGGGATTCTGGGGCACAGGCCTGCCCCATTCTCTGCGCGCAGCGCTGGGCTTTAGGGTGTAGACCTGAGGGGTAAAGAATGCCATGCTTGGTTGGGGCACTACTGGGGCGTAATCATGTGGTCCTGTTACATTGACATTTCTGCCTTGATTGCTTTCCCGAAGAGTTTGTTGCTACCCAGGTCTCCGAAGCTGCATGGTTCAGGGAATGGGAGACTGGTGAGGACAGCAGGGGGAGGCCCAAGTGCCAATGGACTGTCCAGTAAGCAGCGCTGGGCTCCTTAGCCACACCCACCAAGAGAACAACACCCTGGACTTGAGCAAGTAGGACACAGTCCTCGAAACCCCTTAGAACCTTCCAAGCCACTGTGTACTGGGCGCGCTCACGTGTGCGTGTGTGTGCCCCTGCTTGCCTACATGCGTGTGTTCCTGATGCTGTACAAGAGTGTGCTTCCTAAGCCTAAGTCTACATATATGCAAATAGGTATGTGGATGTAGATCCAGGAGGACCCGGCACAGTGTGTTATAGTGAGCATGTGGGGGTGGCGGGGAGGAAGAGAGAGAAAGAGAGAGAGAGAGAGAGTCGGCTCGCCTGTGAGGAATTTTTTGTTCATGTGCGGTTGCAGGAGTGTGTCAAGTATGAGGTTGGACAGAGGGAGTTCAAAGTGTTTACACGTTACTTGTTTTTTGAAGTTCCCGGAAACCAATCATATGGCGAAGGCTCCCCTCTTGTGCTGTCCTCTACACAAAGGTCTCCGTACTTGATGCCAAGCTGCCTCTGCTCTTGGAGATCTGCATGACAGTGATGATGCTGCCTATGAATATCATTGCTGGGTGCTAGTGTGCCTTGGTCACGGCAGGGAAGGGTCAGATATCCCTTTCCCTGGTGTCTTAGCAGAGCTTCCTGAAGGAGCCTAAAACATATGGCTGTGAGCCACGGGCACCAGGATTGCCAGCTCCTGCCTCTAGCCAGTATAATCCTTGGCTGCTCAATAGCAGGAAGTAGCAGGCAGGGATCTGGGCCAGAGAGGCCAAGGCAAGCGGGAAGACAAGAGTTAAGCAGACACTAGCGCAGAAAGGAGATGCCCAGATTCGCTGACCTGCTAATCTTGTATCTCCCTTATGCTCTCAGCAAGAGAGATGAGGTTGATTGTGAGAGAGGTGGCGGATCCATACACCAGCCACTTCCAGGACTGGCAAGGGCAGAGGCGGTGGGGAGCTGTGTCACACGGGTTCAACCAGGATGTGGGAAGATGGAGCAGGAGGGGAGGTGGAAAGTGTATTTGCCTAGGACCCTGGCCCAAGCCGTTCCCAGCAAAATGGTCAGGGGAGGGATGTGCGGCTCTACACATCCTGTGCATCCCCGAAGGCCTGTGAGAACTAGTGAGAACTTACAGCAAACCCCCAAGGGGCCCTGTGCCCTTTTTGCTATGGCAACTCCAGTTGGAACACTGGCTCAAGTCAGCAGGAGGCGCCTAGTACCTGGCCATGTCACAGAGCTCCACACCATATGGGCACTGCCCAGAGGCTTCCCAGCACCCCAGGTGCAAATGCACTGTTAGTGAGGCACCAGGAGGCCCTGCTGGCCTGTGAGCACCAACAGCCTACCTCTAAGCAGCCTCACTACCCCTCCCTTAAGGCTGTTCCTGTTGGAATGCAAATGAAAGCACACATCAACAAAGTGGGCAAGGAATGGAGAAACAAAACATCCGGCCACCCCCTGGAGGCTTTTCTGCATAGTGGGTCGCATATGTGCAGTCTTTCCTGCTCAGAAAAACACAGGGCTGCTGCCTAGCAAGCCAGGCAAGGTCTTCAGGTGGTCTTGGCCAAGGGGGCAGAGGCCGTTTCCAGACCAATCGGATGTCAGTCATAAAACCAGAAGGCAGGAAAGGAGTGCCGCTTACCTCCTACCTTTGTCACAAACCTCCTGTGCACAGAAAAGGAGCAGAGGGGCTTGGGCACAGAGCAGGCAGACAACAGATTAGATAAATGGGGATTGGTGTTCACCAGAGGACTGAGAGATCCCAGGTGTGCAGAGGGTGAGAGCAGAGGGAGATTTGGAGAAGATAAGAAGGGCTAGGCCAGGGTGAGGCAGTTGTAATTTCCCCAGAAGAAGTGAAGAGGTGCATGGGGAGGTGTGCAGCCTGTGAACCTCAAGAGGAGGAGGGGGAAATTGGGAAGCAGAGGCAGAGGCAAAGAGGCAGTGACGCAGAGGCATGTGTGAGTTGAAAGCAGTCCAGAGCAGCAAGGCAGGGACAGGAGGGCTAGGAGAGAGAACTCGGAGGGAGTTATCAGCAAAGGAGGTATGTGTGCAGCGGACAAGCCTCAGGAACTCAGCTGCAGATGGCAGGTGGTGGCTAGGAAGGCCAGGTTGGGCGCCCAACCACCCTGGGACCAAGTGGAAGGGAGAAGAGGCAAGGGATTCTGGGGCACAGGCCTGCCCCATTCTCTGCGCGCAGCGCTGGGCTTTAGGGTGTAGACCTGAGGGGTAACGAATGCCATCCTTGGTTGGGGCACTACTGGGGCGTAATCATGTGGTCCTGTTACATTGACATTTCTGCCTTGATTGCTTTCCCGAAGAGTTTGTTGCTACCCAGGTCTCCGAAGCTGCATGGTTCAGGGAATGGGACACTGGTGAGGACAGCAGGGGGAGGCCCAAGTGCCAATGGACTGTCCAGTAAGCAGCGCTGGGCTCCTTAGCCACGCCCACCACGAGAACAACACCCTGGACTTGAGCAAGTAGGACACAGTCCTCGAAAACCCCTTAGCACCTTCCAAGCCACTGTGTACTGGGTGCGCTCACGTGTGCGTGTGTGTGCCCCTGCTTGCCTACATGCGTGTGTTCCTGATGCTGTACAAGAGTGTGCTTCCTAAGCCTAAGTCTGCATATGTGCAAATAGGTATGTGGATGTAGATCCAGGAGGACCCGGCACAGTGTGTTATAGTGAGCATGTGGGGGTGGCGGGGAGGAAGAGAGAGAAAGAGAGAGAGAGAGAGTCGGCTCGCCTGTGAGGAATTTTTTGTTCATGTGCGGTTGCAGGAGTGTGTCAGGTATGAGGTTGGACAGAGGGAGTTCAAAGTGTTTACACGTTACTTGTTTTTTGAAGTGCCCGGAAACCAATCATATGGCGAAGGCTCCCCTCTTGTGCTGTCCTCTACACAAAGGTCTCCGTACTTGATGCCAAGCTGCCTCTGCTCTTGGAGATCTGCATGGCAGTGATGATGCTGCCTATGAATATCATTGCTGGGTGCTAGTGTGCCTTGGTCACGGCAGGGAAGGGTCAGATATCCCTTTCCCTGGTGTCTTAGCAGAGCTTCCTGAAGGAGCCTAAAACATATGGCTGTGAGCCACGGGCACCAGGATTGCCAGCTCCTGCCTCTAGCCAATATAATCCTTGGCTGCTCAATAGCAGGAAGTAGCAGGCAGGGATCTGGGCCAGAGAGGCCAAGGCAAGCGGGAAGACAAGAGTTAAGCAGACACTAGCGCAGAAAGGAGATGCCCAGATTCGCTGACCTGCTAATCTTGTATCTCCGCTATGCTCTCAGCAAGAGAGATGAGGTTGATTGTGGTAGAGGTGGCGGATCCATACACCAGCCACTTCCAGGACTGGCAAGGGCAGAGGCGGTGGGGAGCTGTGTCACACGGGTTCAACCAGGATGTGGGAAGATGGAGCGGGAGGGGAGGTGGAAAGTGTATTTGCCTAGGACCCTGGCCCAAGCCGTTCCCAGCAGAATGGTCAGGGGAGGGATGTGCGGCTCTGCACATCCTGTGCATCCCTGAAGGCCTGTGAGAACTAGTGAGAACTTACAGCAAACCCCCAAGGGGCCCTGTGCCCTTTGTGCTATGGCAACTCCAGTTGGAACACTGGCTCAAGTCAGCAGGAGGCGCCTAGTACCTGGCCATGTCACAGAGCTCCAAACCATATGGGCACTGCCCAGAGGCTTCCCAGCACCCCAGGTGCAAATGCACTGTTAGTGAGGCACCAGGAGGCCCTGCTGGCCTGTGAGCACCAACTGCCTACCTCTAAGCAGCCTCACTACCCCTCCCTTAAGGCTGTTCCTGTTGGAATGCAAATGAAAGCACACATCAACAAAGTGGGCAAGGAATGGAGAAACAAAACATCCGGCCACCCCCTGGAGGCTTTTCTGCATAGTGGGTCGCATATGTGCAGTCCTTCCTGCTCAGAAAAACACAGGGCTGCTGCCTAGCAAGCCAGGCAAGGTCTTCAGGTGGTCTTGGCCAAGGGGGCAGAGGCCGTTTCCAGACCAATCGGATGTCAGTCATAAAACCAGAAGGCAGGAAAGGAGTGCCGCTTCCCTCCTACCTTTGTCACAAACCTCCTGTGCACAGAAAAGGAGCAGAGGGGATGGGCACAGAGCAGGCAGACAACAGATTAGATAAATGGGGATTGGTGTTCACCAGAGGACTGAGAGATCCCAGGTGTGCAGAGGGTGAGAGCAGAGGGAGATTTGGAGAAGATAAGAAGGGCTAGGCCAGGGTGAGGCAGTTGTAATTTCCCCAGAAGAAGTGAAGAGGTGCATGGGGAGGTGTGCAGCCTGTGAACCTCAAGAGGAGGAGGGGGAAATTGGGAAGCAGAGGCAGAGGCAAAGAGGCAGTGACGCAGAGGCATGTGTGAGTTGAAAGCAGTCCAGAGCAGCAAGGCAGGGACAGGAGGGCTAGGAGAGAGAACTCGGAGGGAGTTATCAGCAAAGGAGGTATGTGTGCAGGGGACAAGCCTCAGGAACTCAGCTGCAGATGGCAGGTGGTGGCTAGGAAGGCCAGGTTGGGCGCCCCACCACCCTGGGACCAAGTAGAAGGGAGAAGAGGCAAGGGATTCTGGGGCACAGGCCTGCCCCATTCTCTGCGAGCAGCACTGGGCTTTAGGGTGTAGACCTGAGGGGTAACGAATGCCATCCTTGGTTGGGGCACTACTGGGGCGTAATCATGTGGTCCTGTTACATTGACATTTCTGCCTTCATTGCTTTCCCGAAGAGTTTGTTGCTACCCAGGTCTCCGAAGCTGCATCGTTCAGGGAATGGGAGACTGGTGAGGACAGCAAGGGGAGGCCCAAGTGCCAATGGACTGTCCAGAAAGCAGCGCTGGGCTCCTTAGCCACGCCCAACACAAGAACAATACCCTGGACTTGAGCAAGTAGGACACAGTCCTCGAAAACCCCTTAGCACCTTCCAAGCCACTGTGTACTGGGTGAGCTCACGTGTGCGTGTGTGTGCCCCTGCTTGCCTACATGCGTGTGTTCCTGATGCTGTACAAGAGTGTGCTTCCTAAGCCTAAGTCTGCATATGTGCAAATAGGTATGTGGATGTAGATCCAGGAGGACCCGGCACAGTGTGTTATAGTGAGCATGTGGGGGTGGCGGGGAGGAAGAGAGAGAAAGAGAGAGAGAGAGAGTCGGCTCGCCTGTGAGGAATTTTTGTTCATGTGCGGTTGCATGAGTGTGTCAGGTATGAGGTTGGACAGAGGGAGTTCAAAGTGTTTACACGTTACTTGTTTTTTGAAGTTCCCGGAAACCAATCATATGGCGAAGGCTCCCCGCTTGTGCGGTCTGCTACACAAAGGTCTCCGTACTTGATGCCAAGCTGCCTCTGCTCTTGGAGATCTGCATGACAGTGATGATGCTGTCTATGAATATCATTGCTGGGTGCTAGTGTGCCTTGGTCATGGCAGGGAAGGGTCAGATATCCCTTTCCCTGGTGTCTTAGCAGAGCTTCCTGAAGGAGCCTAAAACATATGGCTGTGAGCCACGGGCACCAGGATTGCCAGCTCCTGCCTCTAGCCAGTATAATCCTTGGCTGCTCAATAGCAGGAAGTAGCAGGCAGGGATCTGGGCCAGAGAGGCCAAGGCAAGCGGGAAGACAAGAGTTAAGCAGACACTAGCGCAGAAAGGAGATGCCCAGATTCGCTGACCTGCTAACCTTGTATCTCCCTTATGCTCTGAGCAAGACAGATGAGGTTGATTGTGAGAGAGGTGGCGGATCCATACACCAGCCACTTCCAGGACTGGCAAGGGCAGAGGCGGTGGGGAGCTGTGTCACACGGGTTCAACCAGGATGTGGGAAGATGGAGCAGGAGGGGAGGTGGAAAGTGTATTTGCCTAGGACCCTGGCCCAAGCCGTTCCCAGCAGAATGGTCAGGGGAGGGATGTGCGGCTCTACACATCCTGTGCATCCCCGAAGGCCTGTGAGAACTAGTGAGAACTTACAGCAAACCCCCAAGGGGCCCTGTGCCCTTTTTGCTATGGCAACTCCAGTTGGAACACTGGCTCAAGTCAGCAGGAGGCGCCTAGTACCTGGCCATGTCACAGAGCTCTAAACAATATGGGCACTGCCCAGAGGCTTCCCAGCACCCCAGGTGCAAATGCACTGTTAGTGAGGCACCAGGAGGCCCTGCTGGCCTGTGAGCACCAACTGCCTACCTCTAAGCAGCCTCACTACCCCTCCCTTAAGGCTGTTCCTGTTGGAATGCAAATGAAAGCACACATCAACAAAGTGGGCAAGGAATGGAGAAACAAAACATCCGGCCACCCCCTGGAGGCTTTTCTGCATAGTGGGTCGCATATGTGCAGTCCTTCCTGCTCAGAAAAACACAGGGCTGCTGCCTAGCAAGCCAGGCAAGGTCTTCAGGTGGTCTTGGCCAAGGGGGCAGAGGCCGTTTCCAGACCAATCGGATGTCAGTCATAAAACCAGAAGGCAGGAAAGGAGTGCCGCTTCCCTCCTACCTTTGTCACAAACCTCCTGTGCACAGAAAAGGAGCAGAGGGGCTTGGGCACAGAGCAGGCAGACAACAGATTAGATAAATGGGGATTGGTGTTCACTAGAGGACTGAGAGATCCCAGGTGTGCAGAGGGTGAGAGCAGAGGGAGATTTGGAGAAGATAAGAAGGGCTAGGCCAGGGTGAGGCAGTTGTAATTTCCCCAGAAGAAGTGAAGAGGTGCATGGGGAGGTGTGCAGCATGTGAACCTCAAGAGGAGGAGGGGGAAATTGGGAAGCAGAGGCAGAGGCAAAGAGGCAGTGACGCAGAGGCATGTGTGAGTTGAAAGCAGTCCAGAGCAGCAAGGCAGGGACAGGAGGGCTAGAAGAGAGAACTCGGAGGGAGTTATCAGCAAAGGAGGTATGTGCGCAGGGGACAAGCCTCAGGAACTCAGCTGCAGATGGCAGGTGGTGGCTAGGAAGGCCAGGTTGGGCGCCCCACCACCCTGGGACCAAGTAGAAGGGAGAAGAGGCAAGGGATTCTGGGGCACAGGCCTGCCCCATTCACTGCGCGCTGCGCTGGGCGTTAGGGTGTAGACCTGAGGGGTAACGAATGCCATCCTTGGTTGGGGCACTACTGGGGCGTAATCATGTGGTCCTGTTACATTGACATTTCTGCCTTGATTGCTTTCCCGAAGAGTTTGTTGCTACCCAGGTCTCCGAAGCTGCATGGTTCAGGGAATGGGAGACTGGTGAGGACAGCAGGGGGAGGCCCAAGTGCCAATGGACTGTCCAGTAAGCAGCGCTGGGCTCCTTAGCCACGCCCACCACGAGAACAACACCCTGGACTTGAGCAAGTAGGACACAGTCCACGAAAACCCCTTAGCACCTTCCAAGCCACTGTGTACTGGGTGCGCTCACGTGTGCGTGTGTGTGCCCCTGCTTGCCTACATGCGTGCGTTCCTGATGCTGTACAAGAGTGTGCTTCCGAATCCTAAGTCTGCATATGTGCAAATAGGTATGTGGATGTAGATCCAGGAGGACCCGGCACAGTGTGTTATAGTGAGCATGTGGGGGTGGCGGGGAGGAAGAGAGAGAAAGAGAGAGAGAGAGAGTCGGCTCGCCTGTGAGGAATTTTTTGTTCATGTGCGGTTGCATGAGTGTGTCAGGTATGAGGTTGGACAGAGGGAGTTCAAAGTGTTTACACGTTACTTGTTTTTTGAAGTTCCCGGAAACCAATCATATGGCGAAGGCTCCCCTCTTGTGCTGTCCGCTACACAAAGGTCTCCGTACTTGATGCCAAGCTGCCTCTTCTCTTGGAGATCTGCATGACAGTGATGATGCTGCCTATGAATATCATTGCTGGGTGCTAGTGTGCCTTGGTCACGGCAGGGAAGGGTCAGATATCCCTTTCCCTGGTGTCTTAGCAGAGCTTCCTGAAGGAGCCTAAAACATATGGCTGTGAGCCACGGGCACCAGGATTGCCAGCTCCTGCCTCTAGCCAGTATAATCCTTGGCTGCTCAATAGCAGGAAGTAGCAGGCAGGGATCTGGGCCAGAGAGGCCAAGGCAAGCGGGAAGACAAGAGTTAAGCAGACACTAGCGCAGAAAGGAGATGCCCAGATTCGCTGACCTGCTAACCTTGTATCTCCCTTATGCTCTGAGCAAGACAGATGAGGTTGATTGTGAGAGAGGTGGCGGATCCATACACCAGCCACTTCCAGGACTGGCAAGGGCAGAGGCGGTGGGGAGCTGTGTCACACGGGTTCAACCAGGATGTGGGAAGATGGAGCAGGAGGGGAAGTGGAAAGTGTATTTGCCTAGGACCCTGGCCCAAGCCGTTCCCAGCAGAATGGTCAGGGGAGGGATGTGCGGCTCTGCACATCCTGTGCATCCCCGAAGGCCTGTGAGAACTAGTGAGAACTTACAGCAAACCCCCAAGGGGCCCTGTGCCCTTTTTGCTATGGCAACTCCAGTTGGAACACTGGCTCAAGTCAGCAGGAGGCGCCTAGTACCTGGCCATGTCACAGAGCTCCAAACCATATGGGCACTGCCCAGAGGCTTCCCAGCACCCCAGGTGCAAATGCACTGTTAGTGAGGCACCAGGAGGCCCTGCTGGCCTGTGAGCACCAACTGCCTACCTCTAAGCAGCCTCACTACCCCTCCCTTAAGGCTGTTCCTGTTGGAATGCAAATGAAAGCACACATCAACAAAGTGGGCAAGGAATGGAGAAACAAAACATCCGGCCACCCCCTGGAGGCTTTTCTGCATAGTGGGTCGCATATGTGCAGTCCTTCCTGCTCAGAAAAACACAGGGCTGCTGCCTAGCAAGCCAGGCAAGGTCTTCAGGTGGTCTTGGCCAAGGGGGCAGAGGCCGTTTCCAGACCAATCGGATGTCAGTCATAAAACCAGAAGGCAGGAAAGGAGTGCCGCTTCCCTCTTACCTTTGTCACAAACCTCCTGTGCACAGAAAAGGAGCAGAGGGGCTTGGGCACAGAGCAGGCAGACAACAGATTAGATAAATGGGGATTGGTGTTCACTAGAGGACTGAGAGATCCCAGGTGTGCAGAGGGTGAGAGCAGAGGGAGATTTGGAGAAGATAAGAAGGGCTAGGCCAGGGTGAGGCAGTTGTAATTTCCCCAGAAGAAGTGAAGAGGTGCATGGGGAGGTGTGCAGCCTGTGAACCTCAAGAGGAGGAGGGGGAAATTGGGAAGCAGAGGCAGAGGCAAAGAGGCAGTGACGCAGAGGCATGTGTGAGTTGAAAGCAGTCCAGAGCAGCAAGGCAGGGACAGGAGGGCTAGGAGAGAGAACTCGGAGGGAGTTATCAGCAAAGGAGGTATGTGTGCAGGGGACAAGCCTCAGGAACTCAGCTGCAGATGGCAGGTGGTGGCTAGGAAGGCCAGGTTGGGCGCCCCACCACCCTGGGACCAAGTAGAAGGGAGAAGAGGCAAGGGATTCTGGGGCACAGGCCTGCCCCATTCTCTGCGCGCAGCGCTGGGCGTTAGGGTGTAGACCTGAGGGGTAACGAATGCCATCCTTGGTTGGGGCACTACTGGGGCGTAATCATGTGGTCCTGTTACATTGACATTTCTGCCTTGATTGCTTTCCCGAAGAGTTTGTTGCTACCCAGGTCTCCGAAGCTGCATGGTTCAGGGAATGGGAGACTGGTGAGGACAGCAGGGGGAGGCCCAAGTGCCAATGGACTGTCCAGTAAGCAGCGCTGGGCTCCTTAGCCACGCCCACCACGAGAACAACACCCTGGACTTGAGCAAGTAGGACACAGTCCACGAAAAACCCTTAGCACCTTCCAAGCCACTGTGTACTGGGTGCGCTCACGTGTGCGTGTGTGTGCCCCTGCTTGCCTACATGCGTGCGTTCCTGATGCTGTACAAGAGTGTGCTTCCGAATCCTAAGTCTGCATATGTGCAAATAGGTATGTGGATGTAGATCCAGGAGGACCCGGCACAGTGTGTTATAGTGAGCATGTGGGGGTGGCGGGGAGGAAGAGAGAGAAAGAGAGAGAGAGAGAGTCGGCTCGCCTGTGAGGAATTTTTTGTTCATGTGCGGTTGCAGGAGTGTGTCAGGTATGAGGTTGGACAGAGGGAGTTCAAAGTGTTTACACGTTACTTGTTTTTTGAAGTTCCCGGAAACCAATCATATGGCGAAGGCTCCCCTCTTGTGCTGTCTGCTACACAAAGGTCTCCGTACTTGATGCCAAGCTGCCTCTTCTCTTGGAGATCTGCATGACAGTGATGATGCTGCCTATGAATATCATTGCTGGGTGCTAGTGTGCCTTGGTCA
This sequence comes from Perognathus longimembris pacificus, assembly GCF_023159225.1. Lineage (NCBI taxonomy): Eukaryota > Metazoa > Chordata > Mammalia > Rodentia > Heteromyidae > Perognathus > Perognathus longimembris. Next base: position 33,200 of record NW_025959298.1, on the reverse strand, counting down.
CGGCAGGGAAGGGTCAGATATCCCTTTCCCTGGTGTCTTAGCAGAGCTTCCTGAAGGAGCCTAAAACATATGGCTGTGAGCCACGGGCACCAGGATTGCCAGCTCCTGCCTCTAGCCAGTATAATCCTTGGCTGCTCAATAGCAGGAAGTAGCAGGCAGGGATCTGGGCCAGAGAGGCCAAGGCAAGCGGGAAGACAAGAGTTAAGCAGACACTAGCGCAGAAAGGAGATGCCCAGATTCGCTGACCTACTAACCTTGTATCTCCCTTATGCTCTGAGCAAGAGAGGTGAGGTTGATTGTGAGAGAGGTGGCGGATCCATACACCAGCCACTTCCAGGACTGGCAAGGGCAGAGGCGGTGGGGAGCTGTGTCACACGGGTTCAACCAGGATGTGGGAAGATGGAGCAGGAGGGGAGGTGGAAAGTGTATTTGCCTAGGACCCTGGCCCAAGCCGTTCCCAGCAGAATGGTCAGGGGAGGGATGTGCGGCTCTACACATCCTGTGCATCCCGGAAGGCCTGTGAGAACTAGTGAGAACTTACAGCAAACCCCCAAGGGGCCCTGTGCCCTTTGTGCTATGACAACTCCAGTTGGAACACTGGCTCAAGTCAGCAGGAGGCGCCTAGTACCTGGCCATGTCACAGAGCTCCAAACCATATGGGCACTGCCCAGAGGCTTCCCAGCACCCCAGGTGCAAATGCACTGTTAGTGAAGCACCAGGAGGCCCTGCTGGCCTGTGAGCACCAACTGCCTACCTCTAAGCAGCCTCACTACCCCTCCCTTAAGGCTGTTCCTGTTGGAATGCAAATGAAAGCACACATCAACAAAGTGGGCAAGGAATGGAGAAACAAAACATCCGGCCACCCCCTGGAGGCTTTTCTGCATAGTGGGTCGCATATGTGCAGTCCTTCCTGCTCAGAAAAACACAGGGCTGCTGCCTAGCAAGCCAGGCAAGGTCTTCAGGTGGTCTTGGCCAAGGGGGCAGAGGCCGTTTCCAGACCAATCGGATGTCAGTCATAAAACCAGAAGGCAGGAAAGGAGTGCCGCTTCCCTCCTACCTTTGTCACAAACCTCCTGTGCACAGAAAAGGAGCAGAGGGGCTTGGGCACAGAGCAGGCAGACAACAGATTAGATAAATGGGGATTGGTGTTCACTAGAGGACTGAGAGATCCCAGGTGTGCAGAGGGTGAGAGCAGAGGGAGATTTGGAGAAGATAAGAAGGGCTAGGCCAGGGTGAGGCAGTTGTAATTTCCCCAGAAGAAGTGAAGAGGTGCATGGGGAGGTGTGCAGCCTGTGAACCTCAAGAGGAGGAGGGGGAAATTGGGAAGCAGAGGCAGAGGCAAAGAGGCAGTGACGCAGAGGCATGTGTGAGTTGAAAGCAGTCCAGAGCAGCAAGGCAGGGACAGGAGGGCTAGGAGAGAGAACTCGGAGGGAGTTATCAGCAAAGGAGGTATGTGTGCAGGGGACAAGCCTCAGGAACTCAGCTGCAGATGGCAGGTGGTGGCTAGGAAGGCCAGGTTGGGCGCCCCACCACCCTGGGACCAAGTAGAAGGGAGAAGAGGCAAGGGATTCTGGGGCACAGGCCTGCCCCATTCTCTGCGCGCAGCGCTGGGCGTTAGGGTGTAGACCTGAGGGGTAACGAATGCCATCCTTGGTTGGGGCACTACTGGGGCGTAATCATGTGGTCCTGTTACATTGACATTTCTGCCTTGATTGCTTTCCCGAAGAGTTTGTTGCTACCCAGGTCTCCGAAGCTGCATGGTTCAGGGAATGGGAGACTGGTGAGGACAGCAGGGGGAGGCCCAAGTGCCAATGGACTGTCCAGTAAGCAGCGCTGGGCTCCTTAGCCACGCGCACCACGAGAACAACACCCTGGACTTGAGCAAGTAGGACACAGTCCACGAAAACCCCTTAGCACCTTCCAAGCCACTGTGTACTGGGTGCGCTCACGTGTGCGTGTGTGTGCCCCTGCTTGCCTACATGCGTGTGTTCCTGATGCTGTACAAGAGTGTGCTTCCGAATCCTAAGTCTGCATATGTGCAAATAGGTTTGTGGATGTAGATCCAGGAGGACCCGGCACAGTGTGTTATAGTGAGCATGTGGGGGTGGCGGGGAGGAAGAGAGAGAAAGAGAGAGAGAGAGAGTCGGCTCGCCTGTGAGGAATTTTTTGTTCATGTGCGGTTGCATGAGTGTGTCAGGTATGAGGTTGGACAGAGGGAGTTCAAAGTGTTTACACGTTACTTGTTTTTTGAAGTTCCCGGAAACCAATCATATGGCGAAGGCTCCCCTCTTGTGCTGTCCGCTACACAAAGGTCTCCGTACTTGATGCCAAGCTGCCTCTGCTCTTGGAGATCTGCATGACAGTGATGATGCTGCCTATGAATATCATTGCTGGGTGCTAGTGTGCCTTGGTCACGGCAGGGAAGGGTCAGATATCCCTTTCCCTGGTGTCTTAGCAGAGCTTCCTGAAGGAGCCTAAAACATATGGCTGTGAGCCACGGGCACCAGGATTGCCAGCTCCTGCCTCTAGCCAGTATAATCCTTGGCTGCTCAATAGCAGGAAGTAGCAGGCAGGGATCTGGGCCAGAGAGGCCAAGGCAAGCGGGAAGACAAGAGTTAAGCAGACACTAGCGCAGAAAGGAGATGCCCAGATTCGCTGACCTGCTAACCTTGTATCTCCCTTATGCTCTGAGCAAGACAGATGAGGTTGATTGTGAGAGAGGTGGCGGATCCATACACCAGCCACTTCCAGGACTGGCAAGGGCAGAGGCGGTGGGGAGCTGTGTCACACGGGTTCAACCAGGATGTGGGAAGATGGAGCAGGAGGGGAGGTGGAAAGTGTATTTGCCTAGGACCCTGGCCCAAGCCGTTCCCAGCAGAATGGTCAGGGGAGGGATGTGCGGCTCTACACATCCTGTGCATCCCCGAAGGCCTGTGAGAACTAGTGAGAACTTACAGCAAACCCCCAAGGGGCCCTGTGCCCTTTTTGCTATGGCAACTCCAGTTGGAACACTGGCTCAAGTCAGCAGGAGGCGCCTAGTACCTGGCCATGTCACAGAGCTCTAAACAATATGGGCACTGCCCAGAGGCTTCCCAGCACCCCAGGTGCAAATGCACTGTTAGTGAGGCACCAGGAGGCCCTGCTGGCCTGTGAGCACCAACTGCCTACCTCTAAGCAGCCTCACTACCCCTCCCTTAAGGCTGTTCCTGTTGGAATGCAAATGAAAGCACACATCAACAAAGTGGGCAAGGAATGGAGAAACAAAACATCCGGCCACCCCCTGGAGGCTTTTCTGCATAGTGGGTCGCATATGTGCAGTCCTTCCTGCTCAGAAAAACACAGGGCTGCTGCCTAGCAAGCCAGGCAAGGTCTTCAGGTGGTCTTGGCCAAGGGGGCAGAGGCCGTTTCCAGACCAATCGGATGTCAGTCATAAAACCAGAAGGCAGGAAAGGAGTGCCGCTTCCCTCCTACCTTTGTCACAAACCTCCTGTGCACAGAAAAGGAGCAGAGGGGCTTGGGCACAGAGCAGGCAGACAACAGATTAGATAAATGGGGATTGGTGTTCACTAGAGGACTGAGAGATCCCAGGTGTGCAGAGGGTGAGAGCAGAGGGAGATTTGGAGAAGATAAGAAGGGCTAGGCCAGGGTGAGGCAGTTGTAATTTCCCCAGAAGAAGTGAAGAGGTGCATGGGGAGGTGTGCAGCATGTGAACCTCAAGAGGAGGAGGGGGAAATTGGGAAGCAGAGGCAGAGGCAAAGAGGCAGTGACGCAGAGGCATGTGTGAGTTGAAAGCAGTCCAGAGCAGCAAGGCAGGGACAGGAGGGCTAGAAGAGAGAACTCGGAGGGAGTTATCAGCAAAGGAGGTATGTGCGCAGGGGACAAGCCTCAGGAACTCAGCTGCAGATGGCAGGTGGTGGCTAGGAAGGCCAGGTTGGGCGCCCCACCACCCTGGGACCAAGTAGAAGGGAGAAGAGGCAAGGGATTCTGGGGCACAGGCCTGCCCCATTCACTGCGCGCTGCGCTGGGCGTTAGGGTGTAGACCTGAGGGGTAACGAATGCCATCCTTGGTTGGGGCACTACTGGGGCGTAATCATGTGGTCCTGTTACATTGACATTTCTGCCTTGATTGCTTTCCCGAAGAGTTTGTTGCTACCCAGGTCTCCGAAGCTGCATGGTTCAGGGAATGGGAGACTGGTGAGGACAGCAGGGGGAGGCCCAAGTGCCAATGGACTGTCCAGTAAGCAGCGCTGGGCTCCTTAGCCACGCCCACCACGAGAACAACACCCTGGACTTGAGCAAGTAGGACACAGTCCACGAAAACCCCTTAGCACCTTCCAAGCCACTGTGTACTGGGTGCGCTCACGTGTGCGTGTGTGTGCCCCTGCTTGCCTACATGCGTGCGTTCCTGATGCTGTACAAGAGTGTGCTTCCGAATCCTAAGTCTGCATATGTGCAAATAGGTATGTGGATGTAGATCCAGGAGGACCCGGCACAGTGTGTTATAGTGAGCATGTGGGGGTGGCGGGGAGGAAGAGAGAGAAAGAGAGAGAGAGAGAGTCGGCTCGCCTGTGAGGAATTTTTTGTTCATGTGCGGTTGCATGAGTGTGTCAGGTATGAGGTTGGACAGAGGGAGTTCAAAGTGTTTACACGTTACTTGTTTTTTGAAGTTCCCGGAAACCAATCATATGGCGAAGGCTCCCCTCTTGTGCTGTCCGCTACACAAAGGTCTCCGTACTTGATGCCAAGCTGCCTCTTCTCTTGGAGATCTGCATGACAGTGATGATGCTGCCTATGAATATCATTGCTGGGTGCTAGTGTGCCTTGGTCACGGCAGGGAAGGGTCAGATATCCCTTTCCCTGGTGTCTTAGCAGAGCTTCCTGAAGGAGCCTAAAACATATGGCTGTGAGCCACGGGCACCAGGATTGCCAGCTCCTGCCTCTAGCCAGTATAATCCTTGGCTGCTCAATAGCAGGAAGTAGCAGGCAGGGATCTGGGCCAGAGAGGCCAAGGCAAGCGGGAAGACAAGAGTTAAGCAGACACTAGCGCAGAAAGGAGATGCCCAGATTCGCTGACCTGCTAACCTTGTATCTCCCTTATGCTCTGAGCAAGACAGATGAGGTTGATTGTGAGAGAGGTGGCGGATCCATACACCAGCCACTTCCAGGACTGGCAAGGGCAGAGGCGGTGGGGAGCTGTGTCACACGGGTTCAACCAGGATGTGGGAAGATGGAGCAGGAGGGGAAGTGGAAAGTGTATTTGCCTAGGACCCTGGCCCAAGCCGTTCCCAGCAGAATGGTCAGGGGAGGGATGTGCGGCTCTGCACATCCTGTGCATCCCCGAAGGCCTGTGAGAACTAGTGAGAACTTACAGCAAACCCCCAAGGGGCCCTGTGCCCTTTTTGCTATGGCAACTCCAGTTGGAACACTGGCTCAAGTCAGCAGGAGGCGCCTAGTACCTGGCCATGTCACAGAGCTCCAAACCATATGGGCACTGCCCAGAGGCTTCCCAGCACCCCAGGTGCAAATGCACTGTTAGTGAGGCACCAGGAGGCCCTGCTGGCCTGTGAGCACCAACTGCCTACCTCTAAGCAGCCTCACTACCCCTCCCTTAAGGCTGTTCCTGTTGGAATGCAAATGAAAGCACACATCAACAAAGTGGGCAAGGAATGGAGAAACAAAACATCCGGCCACCCCCTGGAGGCTTTTCTGCATAGTGGGTCGCATATGTGCAGTCCTTCCTGCTCAGAAAAACACAGGGCTGCTGCCTAGCAAGCCAGGCAAGGTCTTCAGGTGGTCTTGGCCAAGGGGGCAGAGGCCGTTTCCAGACCAATCGGATGTCAGTCATAAAACCAGAAGGCAGGAAAGGAGTGCCGCTTCCCTCTTACCTTTGTCACAAACCTCCTGTGCACAGAAAAGGAGCAGAGGGGCTTGGGCACAGAGCAGGCAGACAACAGATTAGATAAATGGGGATTGGTGTTCACTAGAGGACTGAGAGATCCCAGGTGTGCAGAGGGTGAGAGCAGAGGGAGATTTGGAGAAGATAAGAAGGGCTAGGCCAGGGTGAGGCAGTTGTAATTTCCCCAGAAGAAGTGAAGAGGTGCATGGGGAGGTGTGCAGCCTGTGAACCTCAAGAGGAGGAGGGGGAAATTGGGAAGCAGAGGCAGAGGCAAAGAGGCAGTGACGCAGAGGCATGTGTGAGTTGAAAGCAGTCCAGAGCAGCAAGGCAGGGACAGGAGGGCTAGGAGAGAGAACTCGGAGGGAGTTATCAGCAAAGGAGGTATGTGTGCAGGGGACAAGCCTCAGGAACTCAGCTGCAGATGGCAGGTGGTGGCTAGGAAGGCCAGGTTGGGCGCCCCACCACCCTGGGACCAAGTAGAAGGGAGAAGAGGCAAGGGATTCTGGGGCACAGGCCTGCCCCATTCTCTGCGCGCAGCGCTGGGCGTTAGGGTGTAGACCTGAGGGGTAACGAATGCCATCCTTGGTTGGGGCACTACTGGGGCGTAATCATGTGGTCCTGTTACATTGACATTTCTGCCTTGATTGCTTTCCCGAAGAGTTTGTTGCTACCCAGGTCTCCGAAGCTGCATGGTTCAGGGAATGGGAGACTGGTGAGGACAGCAGGGGGAGGCCCAAGTGCCAATGGACTGTCCAGTAAGCAGCGCTGGGCTCCTTAGCCACGCCCACCACGAGAACAACACCCTGGACTTGAGCAAGTAGGACACAGTCCACGAAAAACCCTTAGCACCTTCCAAGCCACTGTGTACTGGGTGCGCTCACGTGTGCGTGTGTGTGCCCCTGCTTGCCTACATGCGTGCGTTCCTGATGCTGTACAAGAGTGTGCTTCCGAATCCTAAGTCTGCATATGTGCAAATAGGTATGTGGATGTAGATCCAGGAGGACCCGGCACAGTGTGTTATAGTGAGCATGTGGGGGTGGCGGGGAGGAAGAGAGAGAAAGAGAGAGAGAGAGAGTCGGCTCGCCTGTGAGGAATTTTTTGTTCATGTGCGGTTGCAGGAGTGTGTCAGGTATGAGGTTGGACAGAGGGAGTTCAAAGTGTTTACACGTTACTTGTTTTTTGAAGTTCCCGGAAACCAATCATATGGCGAAGGCTCCCCTCTTGTGCTGTCTGCTACACAAAGGTCTCCGTACTTGATGCCAAGCTGCCTCTTCTCTTGGAGATCTGCATGACAGTGATGATGCTGCCTATGAATATCATTGCTGGGTGCTAGTGTGCCTTGGTCACGGCAGGGAAGGGTCAGATATCCCTTTCCCTGGTGTCTTAGCAGAGCTTCCTGAAGGAGCCTAAAACATATGGCTGTGAGCCACGGGCACCAGGATTGCCAGCTCCTGCCTCTAGCCAGTATAATCCTTGGCTGCTCAATAGCAGGAAGTAGCAGGCAGGGATCTGGGCCAGAGAGGCCAAGGCAAGCGGGAAGACAAGAGTTAAGCAGACACTAGCGCAGAAAGGAGATGCCCAGATTCGCTGACCTACTAACCTTGTATCTCCCTTATGCTCTGAGCAAGAGAGGTGAGGTTGATTGTGAGAGAGGTGGCGGATCCATACACCAGCCACTTCCAGGACTGGCAAGGGCAGAGGCGGTGGGGAGCTGTGTCACACGGGTTCAACCAGGATGTGGGAAGATGGAGCAGGAGGGGAGGTGGAAAGTGTATTTGCCTAGGACCCTGGCCCAAGCCGTTCCCAGCAGAATGGTCAGGGGAGGGATGTGCGGCTCTACACATCCTGTGCATCCCGGAAGGCCTGTGAGAACTAGTGAGAACTTACAGCAAACCCCCAAGGGGCCCTGTGCCCTTTGTGCTATGACAACTCCAGTTGGAACACTGGCTCAAGTCAGCAGGAGGCGCCTAGTACCTGGCCATGTCACAGAGCTCCAAACCATATGGGCACTGCCCAGAGGCTTCCCAGCACCCCAGGTGCAAATGCACTGTTAGTGAAGCACCAGGAGGCCCTGCTGGCCTGTGAGCACCAACTGCCTACCTCTAAGCAGCCTCACTACCCCTCCCTTAAGGCTGTTCCTGTTGGAATGCAAATGAAAGCACACATCAACAAAGTGGGCAAGGAATGGAGAAACAAAACATCCGGCCACCCCCTGGAGGCTTTTCTGCATAGTGGGTCGCATATGTGCAGTCCTTCCTGCTCAGAAAAACACAGGGCTGCTGCCTAGCAAGCCAGGCAAGGTCTTCAGGTGGTCTTGGCCAAGGGGGCAGAGGCCGTTTCCAGACCAATCGGATGTCAGTCATAAAACCAGAAGGCAGGAAAGGAGTGCCGCTTCCCTCCTACCTTTGTCACAAACCTCCTGTGCACAGAAAAGGAGCAGAGGGGCTTGGGCACAGAGCAGGCAGACAACAGATTAGATAAATGGGGATTGGTGTTCACTAGAGGACTGAGAGATCCCAGGTGTGCAGAGGGTGAGAGCAGAGGGAGATTTGGAGAAGATAAGAAGGGCTAGGCCAGGGTGAGGCAGTTGTAATTTCCCCAGAAGAAGTGAAGAGGTGCATGGGGAGGTGTGCAGCCTGTGAACCTCAAGAGGAGGAGGGGGAAATTGGGAAGCAGAGGCAGAGGCAAAGAGGCAGTGACGCAGAGGCATGTGTGAGTTGAAAGCAGTCCAGAGCAGCAAGGCAGGGACAGGAGGGCTAGGAGAGAGAACTCGGAGGGAGTTATCAGCAAAGGAGGTATGTGTGCAGGGGACAAGCCTCAGGAACTCAGCTGCAGATGGCAGGTGGTGGCTAGGAAGGCCAGGTTGGGCGCCCCACCACCCTGGGACCAAGTAGAAGGGAGAAGAGGCAAGGGATTCTGGGGCACAGGCCTGCCCCATTCTCTGCGCGCAGCGCTGGGCGTTAGGGTGTAGACCTGAGGGGTAACGAATGCCATCCTTGGTTGGGGCACTACTGGGGCGTAATCATGTGGTCCTGTTACATTGACATTTCTGCCTTGATTGCTTTCCCGAAGAGTTTGTTGCTACCCAGGTCTCCGAAGCTGCATGGTTCAGGGAATGGGAGACTGGTGAGGACAGCAGGGGGAGGCCCAAGTGCCAATGGACTGTCCAGTAAGCAGCGCTGGGCTCCTTAGCCACGCGCACCACGAGAACAACACCCTGGACTTGAGCAAGTAGGACACAGTCCACGAAAACCCCTTAGCACCTTCCAAGCCACTGTGTACTGGGTGCGCTCACGTGTGCGTGTGTGTGCCCCTGCTTGCCTACATGCGTGTGTTCCTGATGCTGTACAAGAGTGTGCTTCCGAATCCTAAGTCTGCATATGTGCAAATAGGTTTGTGGATGTAGATCCAGGAGGACCCGGCACAGTGTGTTATAGTGAGCATGTGGGGGTGGCGGGGAGGAAGAGAGAGAAAGAGAGAGAGAGAGAGTCGGCTCGCCTGTGAGGAATTTTTTGTTCATGTGCGGTTGCATGAGTGTGTCAGGTATGAGGTTGGACAGAGGGAGTTCAAAGTGTTTACACGTTACTTGTTTTTTGAAGTTCCCGGAAACCAATCATATGGCGAAGGCTCCCCTCTTGTGCTGTCCGCTACACAAAGGTCTCCGTACTTGATGCCAAGCTGCCTCTGCTCTTGGAGATCTGCATGACAGTGATGATGCTGCCTATGAATATCATTGCTGGGTTCTAGTGTGCCTTGGTCACGGCACGGAAGGGTCAGATATCCCTTTCCCTGGTGTCTTAGCAGAGCTTCCTGAAGGAGCCTAAAACATATGGCTGTGAGCCACGGGCACCAGGATTGCCAGCTCCTGCCTCTAGCCAGTATAATCCTTGGCTGCTCAATAGCAGGAAGTAGCAGGCAGGGATCTGGGCCAGAGAGGCCAAGGCAAGCGGGAAGACAAGAGTTAAGCAGACACTAGCGCAGAAAGGAGATGCCCAGATTCGCTGACCTGCTAACCTTGTATCTCCCTTATGCTCTGAGCAAGACAGATGAGGTTGATTGTGAGAGAGGTGGCGGATCCATACACCAGCCACTTCCAGGACTGGCAAGGGCAGAGGCGGTGGGGAGCTGTGTCACACGGGTTCAACCAGGATGTGGGAAGATGGAGCGGGAGGGGAGGTGGAAAGTGTATTTGCCTAGGACCCTGGCCCAAGCCGTTCCCAGCAGAATGGTCAGGGGAGGGATGTGCGGCTCTACACATCCTGTGCATCCCCGAAGGCCTGTGAGAACTAGTGAGAACTTACAGCAAACCCCCAAGGGGCCCTGTGCCCTTTTTGCTATGGCAACTCCAGTTGGAACACTGGCTCAAGTCAGCAGGAGGTGCCTAGTACCTGGCCATGTCACAGAGCTCCAAACCATATGGGCACTGCCCAGAGGCTTCCCAGCACCCCAGGTGCAAATGCACTGTTAGTGAGGCACCAGGAGGCCCTGCTGGCCTGTGAGCACCAACTGCCTACCTCTAAGCAGCCTCACTACCCCTCCCTTAAGGCTGTTCCTGTTGGAATGCAAATGAAAGCACACATCAACAAAGTGGGCAAGGAATGGAGAAACAAAACATCCGGCCACCCCCTGGAGGCTTTTCTGCATAGTGGGTCGCATATGTGCAGTCCTTCCTGCTCAGAAAAACACAGGGCTGCTGCCTAGCAAGCCAGGCAAGGTCTTCAGGTGGTCTTGGCCAAGGGGGCAGAGGCCGTTTCCAGACCAATCGGATGTCAGTCATAAAACCAGAAGGCAGGAAAGGAGTGCCGCTTCCCTCCTACCTTTGTCACAAACCTCCTGTGCACAGAAAAGGAGCAGAGGGGCTTGGGCACAGAGCAGGCAGACAACAGATTAGATAAATGGGGATTGGTGTTCACCAGAGGACTGAGAGATCCCAGGTGTGCAGAGGGTGAGAGCAGAGGGAGATTTGGAGAAGATAAGAAGGGCTAGGCCAGGGTGAGGCAGTTGTAATTTCCCCAGAAGAAGTGAAGAGGTGCATGGGGAGGTGTGCAGCCTGTGAACCTCAAGAGGAGGAGGGGGAAATTGGGAAGCAGAGGCAGAGGCAAAGAGGCAGTGACGCAGAGGCATGTGTGAGTTGAAAGCAGTCCAGAGCAGCAAGGCAGGGACAGGAGGGCTAGGAGAGAGAACTCGGAGGGAGTTATCAGCAAAGGAGGTATGTGTGCAGGGGACAAGCCTCAGGAACTCAGCTGCAGATGGCAGGTGGTGGCTAGGAAGGCCAGGTTGGGCGCCCCACCACCCTGGGACCAAGTAGAAGGGAGAAGAGGCAAGGGATTCTGGGGCACAGGCCTGCCCCATTCTCTGCGCGCAGCGCTGGGCGTTAGGGTGTAGACCTGAGGGGTAACGAATGCCATCCTTGGTTGGGGCACAACTGGGGCGTAATCATGTGGTCCTGTTACATTGACATTTCTGCCTTGATTGCTTTCCCGAAGAGTTTGTTGCTACCCAGGTTTCCGAAGCTGCATGGATCAGGGAATGGGAGACTGGTGAGGACAGCAGGGGGAGGCCCAAGTGCCAATGGACTGTCCAGTAAGCAGCGCTGGGCTCCTTAGCCACGCCCACCACGAGAACAACACCCTGGACTTGAGCAAGTAGGACACAGTCCACGAAAACCCCTTCGCACCTTCCAAGCCACTGTGTACTGGGTGCGCTCACGTGTGCGTGTGTGTGCCCCTGCTTGCCTACATGGGTGTGTTCCTGATGCTGTACAAGAGTGTGCTTCTGAATCCTAAGTCTGCATATGTGCAAATAGGTATGTGGATTTAGATCCAGGAGGACCCGGCACAGTGTGTTATAGTGAGCATGTGGGGGTGGCGGGGAGGAAGAGAGAGAAAGAGAGAGAGAGAGAGTCGGCACGCCTGTGAGGAATTTTTTGTTCATGTGCGGTTGCATGAGTGTGTCAGGTATGAGGTTGGACAGAGGGAGTTCAAAGTGTTTACACGTTACTTGTTTTTTGAAGTTCCCGGAAACCAATCATATGGCGAAGGCTCCCCTCTTGTGCTGTCCGCTACACAAAGGTCTCCGTACTTGATGCCAAGCTGCCTCTGCTCTTGGAGATCTGCATGACAGTGATGATGCTGCCTATGAATATCATTGCTGGGTGCTAGTGTGCCTTGGTCATGGCAGGGAAGGGTCAGATATCCCTTTCCCTGGTGTCTTAGCAGAGCTTCCAGAAGGAGCCTAAAACATATGGCTGTGAGCCACGGACACCAGGATTGCCAGCTCCTGCCTCTAGCCAGTATAATCCTTGGCTGCTCAATAGCAGGAAGTAGCAGGCAGGGATCTGGGCCAGAGAGGCCAAGGCAAGCGGGAAGACAAGAGTTAAGCAGACACTAGCGCAGAAAGGAGATGCCCAGATTCGCTGACCTGCTAACCTTGTATCTCCCTTATGCTCTGAGCAAGACAGATGAGGTTGATTGTGAGAGAGGTGGCGGATCCATACACCAGCCACTTCCAGGACTGGCAAGGGCAGAGGCGGTGGGGAGCTGTGTCACACGGGTTCAACCAGGATGTGGGAAGATGGAGCAGGAGGGAAGGTGGAAAGTGTATTTGCCCAGGACCCTGGCCCAAGCCGTTCCCAGCAGAATGGTCAGGGGAGGGATGTGCGGCTCTACACATCCTGTGCATCCCCGAAGGCCTGTGAGAACTAGTGAGAACTTACAGCAAACCCCCAAGGGGCCCTGTGCCCTTTTTGCTATGGCAACTCCAGTTGGAACACTGTGTCAAGTCAGCAGGAGGCGCCTAGTACCTGGCCATGTCACAGAGCTCCAAACCATATGGGCACTGCCCAGAGGCTTCCCGGCACCCCAGGTGCAAATGCACTGTTAGTGAGGCACCAGGAGGCCCTGCTGGCCTGTGAGCACCAACTGCCTACCTCTAAGCAGCCTCACTACCCCTCCCTTAAGGCTGTTCCTGTTGGAATGCAAATGAAAGCACACATCAACAAAGTGGGCAAGGAATGGAGAAACAAAATATCCGGCCCCCCCTGGAGGCTTTTCTGTATAGTGGGTCGCATATGTGCAGTCCTTCCTGCTCAGAAAAACACAGGGCTGCTGCCTAGCAAACCAGGCAAGGTCTTCAGGTGGTCTTGGCCAAGGGGGCAGAGGCCGTTTCCAGACCAATCGGATGTCAGTCATAAAACCAGAAGGCAGGAAAGGAGTGCCGCTTCCCTCCTACCTTTGTCACAAACCTCCTGTGCACAGAAAAGGAGCAGAGGGGCTTGGGCACAGAGCAGGCAGACAACAGATTAGATAAATGGGGATTGGTGTTCACAAGAGGACTGAGAGATCCCAGGTGTGCAGAGGGTGAGAGCAGAGGGAGATTTGGAGAAGATAAGAAGGGCTAGGCCAGGGTGAGGCAGTTGTAATTTCCCCAGAAGAAGTGAAGAGGTGCATGGGGAGGTGTGCAGCCTGTGAACCTCAAGAGGAGGAGGGGGAAATTGGGAAGCAGAGGCAGAGGCAAAGAGGCAGTGACGCAGAGGCATGTGTGAGTTGAAAGCAGTCCAGAGCAGCAAGGCAGGGACAGGAGGGCTAGGAGAGAGAACTCGGAGGGAGTTATCAGCAAAGGAGGTATGTGTGCAGGGGACAAGCCTCAGGAACTCAGCTGCAGATGGCAGGTGGTGGCTAGGAAGGCCAGGTTGGGCGCCCCACCACCCTGGGACCAAGTAGAAGGGAGAAGAGGCAAGGGATTCTGGGGCACAGGCCTGCCCCATTCTCTGAGCGCAGCGCTGTGCTTTAGGGTGTAGACCTGAGGGGTAACGAATGCCATCCTTGGTTGGGGCACTACTGGGGCGTAATCATGTGGTCCTGTTACATTGACATTTCTGCCTTGATTGCTTTCCCGAAGAGTTTATTGCTACCCAGGTCTCCGAAGCTGCATGGATCAGGGAATGGGAGACTGGTGAGGACAGCAGGGGGAGGCCCAAGTGCCAATGGACTGTCCAGTAAGCAGCGCTGGGCTCCTTAGCCACGCCCACCACGAGAACAACACCCTGGACTTGAGCAAGTAGGACACAGTCCTCGAAAACCCCTTAGCACCTTCCAAGCCACTGTGTACTGGGTGCGCTCACGTGTGCGTGTGTGTGCCCCTGCTTGCCTACATGCGTGCGTTCCTGATGCTGTACAAGAGTGTGCTTCCTAAGCCTAAGTCTGCATATGTGCAAATAGGTATGTGGATGTAGATCCAGGAGGACCCGGCACAGTGTGTTATAGTGAGCATGTGGGGGTGGCGGGGAGGAAGAGAGAGAAAGAGAGAGAGAGAGAGTCGGCACGCCTGTGAGGAATTTTTGTTCATGTGCGGTTGCATGAGTGTGTCAGGTATGAGGTTGGACAGAGGGAGTTCAAAGTGTTTACACGTTACTTGTTTTTTGAAGTTCCCGGAAAACAATCATATGGCGAAGGCTCCCCTCTTGTGCTGTCCGCTACACAAAGGTCTCCGTACTTGATGCCAAGCTGCCTCTTCTCTTGGAGATCTGCATGACAGTGATGATGCTGCCTATGAATATCATTGCTGGGTGCTAGTGTGCCTTGGTCACGGCAGGGAAGGGTCAGATATCCCTTTCCCTGGTGTCTTAGCAGAGCTTCCTGAAGGAGCCTAAAACATATGGCTGTGAGCCACGGGCACCAGGATTGCCAGCTCCTGCCTCTAGCCAGTATAATCCTTGGCTGCTCAATAGCAGGAAGTAGCAGGCAGGGATCTGGGCCAGAGAGGCCAAGGCAAGCGGGAAGACAAGAGTTTAGCAGACACTAGCGCAGAAAGGAGATGCCCAGATTCGCTGACCTGCTAACCTTGTATCTCCCTTATGCTCTCAGCAAGAGAGATGAGGTTGATTGTGAGAGAGGTGGCGGATCCACACACCAGCCACTTCCAGAACTGGCAAGGGCAGAGGCGGTGGGGAGCTGTGTCACACGGGTTCAACCAGGATGTGGGAAGATGGAGCAGGAGGGGAGGTGGAAAGTGTATTTGCCTAGGACCCTGGCCCAAGCCGTTCCCAGCAGAATGGTCAGGGGAGGGATGTGCGGCTCTACACATCCTGTGCATCCCCGAAGGCCTGTGAGAACTAGTGAGAACTTACAGCAAACCCCCAAGGGGCCCTGTGCCCTTTTTGCTATGGCAACTCCAGTTGGAACACTGGCTCAAGTCAGCAGGAGGCGCCTAGTACCTGGCCATGTCACAGAGCTCCAAACCATATGGGCACTGCCCAGAGGCTTCCCAGCACCCCAGGTGCAAATGCACTGTTAGTGAGGCACCAGGAGGCCCTGCTGGCCTGTGAGCACCAACTGCCTACCTCTAAGCAGCCTCACTACCCCTCCCTTAAGGCTGTTCCTGTTGGAATGCAAATGAAAGCACACATCAACAAAGTGGGCAAGGAATGGAGAAACAAAATATCCGGCCACCCCCTGGAGGCTTTTCTGCATAGTGGGTCGCATATGTGCAGTCCTTCCTGCTCAGAAAAACACAGGGCTGCTGCCTAGCAAGCCAGGCAAGCTCTTCAGGTGGTCTTGGCCAAGGGGGCAGAGGCCGTTTCCAGACCAATCGGATGTCAGTCATAAAACCAGAAGGCAGGAAAGGAGTGCCGCTTCCCTCCTACCTTTGTCACAAACCTCCTGTGCACAGAAAAGGAGCAGAGGGGCTTGGGCACAGAGCAGGCAGACAACAGATTAGATAAATGGGGATTGGTGTTCACCAGAGGACTGAGAGATCCCAGGTGTGCAGAGGGTGAGAGCAGAGGGAGATTTGGAGAAGATAAGAAGGGCTAGGCCAGGGTGAGGCAGTTGTAATTTCCCCAGAAGAAGTGAAGAGGTGCATGGGGAGGTGTGCAGCCTGTGAACCTCAAGAGGAGGAGGGGGAAATTGGGAAGCAGAGGCAGAGGCAAAGAGGCAGTGACGCAGAGGCATGTGTGAGTTGAAAGCAGTCCAGAGCAGCAAGGCAGGTACAGGAGGGCTAGGAGAGAGAACTCGGAGGGAGTTATCAGCAAAGGAGGTATGTGTGCAGGGGACAAGCCTCAGGAACTCAGTTGCAGATGGCAGGTGGTGGCTAGAAAGGCCAGGTTGGGCGCCCCACCACCCTGGGACCAAGTAGAAGGGAGAAGAGGCAAGGGATTCTGGGGCACAGGCCTGCCCCATTCTCTGCGCGCAGCGCTGGGCTTTAGGGTGTAGACCTGAGGGGTAACGAATGCCATCCTTGGTTGGGGCACTACTGGGGCGTAATCATGTGGTCCTGTTACATTGACATTTCTGCCTTGATTGCTTTCCCGAGGAGTTTGTTGCTACCCAGGTCTCCGAAGCTGCATGGTTCAGGGAATGGGAGACTGGTGAGGACAGCAGGGGGAGGCCCAAGTGCCAATGGACTGTCCAGTAAGCAGCGCTGGGCTCCTTAGCCACGCCCACCACGAGAACAACACCCTGGACTTGAGCAAGTAGGACACAGTCCACGAAAACCCCTTAGCACCTTCCAAGCCACTGTGTACTGGGTGCGCTCACGTGTGCGTGTGTGTGCCCCTGCTTGCCTACATGCGTGTGTTCCTGATGCTGTACAAGAGTGTGCTTCCGAATCCTAAGTCTGCATATGTGCAAATAGGTATGTGGATTTAGATCCAGGAGGACCCGGCACAGTGTGTTATAGTGAGCATGTGGGGGTGGCGGGGAGGAAGAGAGAGAAAGAGAGAGAGAGAGAGTCGGCTCCCTGTGAGGAATTTTTTGTTCATGTGCGGTTGCATGAGTGTGTCAGGTATGAGGTTGGACAGAGGGAGTTCAAAGTGTTTACACGTTACTTGTTTTTTGAAGTTCCCGGAAACCAATCATATGGCGAAGGCTCCCCTCTTGTGCTGTCCGCTACACAAAGGTCTCCGTACTTGATGCCAAGCTGCCTCTGCTCTTGGAGATCTGCATGACAGTGATGATGCTGCCTATGAATATCATTGCTGGGTTATTGGATAGAGGATATCCCTGTTCAATCCAAGTGAATCAAAGTGGTTTATAGAGAAATCCAGCTCATAGTATTTTAACAGTACTTATTAACTATTGAATACAGGATTGGTTGTTATTTTGAAATTGTATTTTTAGGAACACCAAATCTAATTTTATATACAGTTATACCAAGTATCTGTGTATAATTGTGAACTTCTAAGATTTACACAACAGTGCTTGGTAAGGTCTGCTTTGGGTCTTAAACAGTGCTCACAGGTGCTCTTAGATAGGCATTCCCAATCCAAATGGGCAGAAGAAACACAAGATGGCAAACAATGCAGTCATATCTCCCACTCAAAACTAGCAGGAAGCAGAGCAGTCAATCAAAGACATAGAAGAGAACCCTCAAAATGCTCTACAAAGTCTACTGATAAACATGTTAAATGAAAAGTTTGAATCCATCCATACATCAATCCATCCATAAAGTAATAGATGATTTCATGGCCTCAACAAAGAGAAAGATAAATGAACTTCAAGAGTCATATGAAAAGATAACTACCCAGCTAAAAGATTTGAGAGACAGCACTCAAAACCAAATTAATAATGTAAAGATGTCCATGCAGGACCTAAGAGATACTTCTAGCAAGGACATGGAAATCATCAGGAAAGACCAGTCTGAAGGAAAAGAGATTCAAAATCAAGTAACTAGCCTACAGTCTCAAGTAGGTGAAGCAGAGGATCAAATCTCAGGAGCTGAAAATTCCCTAGAATCTATGGAGAAATGTCACACAAAAATACAAAACCAATCCAATCGATAAAACAGATCACTCCAGGAGCTCCAAGACACAAGCAGGAAGCACTATTTGAGGCGAATAGGAATTGAGAAAAACCAGGAGAAAGAAGTTAATGGAATATGCAACCTATTTAACAGAATATTAGCCAAGAACTTCCCAACTATCCAGGAAGGTAGGCCGATACAGATACAAGAAGCATTTAGAACCCCAAAGCGACCAGATCAGAATAGGACATCCCACTGACACATTGTGATCATAACAGGATCAGTAGAGTCCAAGGAAAGAATCCTTAAAGATGTTACGGAGAAGAAAGTAATCACAAATAAAGGAAAAGCAAGCAGAATTACCCCAGACTTCTCAGCAGAGACCATGAAAAGCAAGGGGATCCTGGAATGAGGTATGCCAAACCCTAAATAATAATAAATATCAACCAAGAATGCTGTACCCAGCTAAACTCTCATTCATAGCTGAAGGTCAAATAAAAGTCTTCCACAGGAAGGAAAAACTGAAACAATGTATCTCCACCAAACCAGCTTTACAGAAAATCCTCAAAGATGTACTATACAGGGAAAATAATCAAGATCCCAATACAGACAGAGAAATGAACCCTAAATAGAAAACCAGAATATTAGATCAAGAATTGGGAAGACACAGCTTTTAACAAGATAGCTACAATGAAAGGACAAATGATCATCTCTCAAACCTAACTCTCAACATTAATGGACTTAATTCTTCATTCAAACGACATAGGCTCATTACTTGGATCAAACATCAAGATCCGTCTTTCTGCTGCCTCCAAGAGACACATCTATCTAGCAAAAGCAAACTTCTTCTAAAGGTGAAAGGCTGGAAAAAATCTACCAATAAATGGCCCCCAAATGCAGGCTGGAGTGGAATTCTAGCATCAGATAAAATCGACTTCAAATGAAAAATGGTAAGAAGAGACAAAGAAGGTTACTACATACTAATAAAGCGATGTCTCCTACAGGAGGATATAACCATCTTAAATATCCACACACCAAATACAGGAGAACCCAACTTCATCAAACCAACACTACTGACTCTAAAATCACTCATAGTCCCAAACACATTGATTGTTGGAGACTTTAACACTCCACTGTCACCTCTGGACAGACCAACAGGCCAAAAACTGACCAAAGAATCCACAGAACTAATCAACTGCATAGACCAACTAGACTTAACCAACATCTACAGAATATTCCATCAAGCAATACCAGAATACACATTCTTTTCAGCAGCCCATGAAACATTCTCCAAAATATATCACATCTTAGGGCACAAAGAAAATCTGTACAAATTCAGAAGTATCAAAATCATTCCCTGCCTTCCCTCAGACCACAATAGATTAAAATTAAAGCTCAACTCAAACAGCCACCACACAAAATGATACAATCCATGGAGACTAAGCAACACACTGCTGAACCATCAGTGGGTCATTGAAGAAATTAGACCAGTAATTCAATATTTATGGCATTCAACCAAGGTGAGTGCACAAAGTACCACCTCCTTTGGGACACAGCAAAGGCAGTACTCAGACGAAAATTTATATCTGAGTGCCTACACCAACAATCTGGATAAACAGCAACTCAACAACTTACGGAATCACCTTAATCTTCTCAAAAGAGAACAAGAAGCCATACCCCCAAGTCAATAGATGGAAGCAAATAATTAAAATCGAATCAGAATTAAATATACTTGAGAGGGAGAAAAAAAACCATCGCAACAATCAACAAAACAAAGACTTGGTTCTTTGAGAATATTAACAAGATAGTCAAATTCCTAGCAAACCTGACCAAAAAACGATGGCAGCACACCCACATAAACAAGATCCGAGATAAAACAGGTAACATCACCACAGAAACAACCAAAATTCAGAACACAATAAGGGACTATTTTGCAAACCTTTGTGCCAACAAATTCGAGAACCTGGAAGAAATGGATGATTTTCTAGAAAAAATTGATACCCCCAAACTCAACCATGAAGATTTAAACCTTCTAAACAGACTCATACCCAGCCTTGAAATAGAAACAGCAATAAGTGATTTCCCATCAGAGAAAAGCCCATGTCCAGATGGATTCACAGCAGAATTCTACAAGGCTTTCAAAACAGAAGTCACACCAATAATTTTCAAAATCTTCAATGAAATTGAAAGAGAACGTTCACTACCACACTTATTCTATGAAGCCAGTATAGCCCTCATCCCAAAACCAGGCAGGGACTCATCAACAAAACAGAACTATAGAACGATTTCCCTGATGAACATAGATGCAAAAATTCTCAACAAAATTCTGTCCAATCGACTTCAACAGGTCATCAAAAATATCATACACCATGTTCAAACTGGATCCATCCCAGGGATGCAAAGTTGGTTCAATATACGCAAGTCAATTAATGTAATCCACCACATCAACCAGAGCAAGGTAAAGAACCACATGGTTATATCTCTGGATGCAGAAAAGGCGTTCGATAAAATCCAGTACCCATTTATGATAAAAATCCTGGAGAAATTGGGATTCCAAGGAACATTCCTGAATATAATAAAGGCAGTTTATTACAAACCAACAGCAAGCATAATTCTAAATGGTGTAAAGCCAAAGCCATTCCTTTGAAAATCAGGAGCAAGATTGAGATGTCTGCTCTCTCCCCTCCTCTTTAACATTCCTAGCCAGAGCAATTAGGCAAGAAGAAAACAAAAAGGGGATCCAAATAGGAAAAGATGAAGTTAAGCTTTCTCTCTTTGCAGATTACATGATCCTATACCTAACGAACACCATAGACTCTACTCCCTAGCTACTAGAGCAGATCCAAAACTTTGGCAAAGTTGCAGGATATAAAATAAACCCTCGAAAATCAACAGCCTTTCTATATGCTAATAACACGAAGACAGAGGCTGAAGTCAGGAAAGCAACTCCCTTTGCAATAGTCTCAAAAACATAAAATACCTAGAAATAACTTTAACCAAAGAAGTGAAAGACCTCTATGATTAGACTGTTTGGTGTAAGTGAACTGAACATCTCCGTGGGGGGGGGAAAGGAAAGGGGGAGGAGGGAGAGGGGTATGAGGGACAAGGTAACAAACTGTACAAGAAATGTATCCAGTGCCTAAAATATGAAACTGTAACCTTTCTGTACATCACTTTGATAATAAAAATTTGAAAAAAAAAAAAAAAGAACTAAGGAAATGGAAAAACCTCCCATGCTCCTCGATTGGGAAGATTAATATAGTCAAAATGGCAATATTGCCAAAAGCTATCTACAAATTCCATGCAATACCCACTAATATCCCAACACCATTTTTTAATGAAATTGAGGAAGCAATCCAGAAATTTATATGGAAAAATAAATGACCCCCCGACTAGCAAAAACAATCCTAAGCAGAAAGAACAATGCCGGAGGAATTACAATACCAAACTTCAAGCTGTATTATAAAGCTATAGCTATAAAAACAGCTTGGAATTGGCAATGGAACAGGCCTGAAGACCAATGGAACAGAATTGAAGATCCAGCAGTGAACACACAGAACTAAGCCCCCTTAATCTTTGATAGAGGAGCTAAAAAAATACGATGGAAGAAAGATAGCCTCTTTAACAAATGGTGATGGCAAAACTGGTTCAACACCCACAACAAAGCAAAATTAGATCCTTATATATCATCCTGCACCAAAATCAATTCCACATGGATCAAAGATCTTGAAATTATAACAGATACCTTGAAAGCACTAAAAGAAGTAGGAGAAACACTTGGGCTCCTTGGCACAGGACAGACCTTCCTTAACAAAGAGCCATAAATGCTACAAATCACAAAAAGGACGAGCAAATGGGATTGCATCAAATTGCTGAGCTTCTGCAGGGCAAAGGACATAGCTCACAAGATGAATGGAAAGCCTACAGATTGGGAAAAGATCTTTATCAGCCATACAATGAACAAAGACCTCATATCTAAAATATATGCAGAACTACAAAAAATTAAATTCCTCCAAAACAAAACCGCAAAGAACCAACAGCCCCCTCAACAAGTGGGCTAAAGACTTACAAAGAGACTTCTCTGATGAGGAAATGAGAATGGCCAAGAGTCATATGAAAAAGTGCTCTACATCTCTGGCCATAAAAGAAAGGCAAATCAAAACAACACTGAGATTCCATCTCACCCCAGTAAGAATGACCTATATCAAGAAAACTAACAATAATAAATGTTGGAGGGGATGTGGACAAAAGGGAACCCTACTTCATCGTTGGTGGGAATGTAAACTTGTTCAGCCACTCTAGCAAGTGGTATGGAGATTTCTCAGAAGGTAAACATAGAGCTCCCTTATGATCCAGCAGCCCCACATTTGGCATCTACCCAAAGACCACAGAGAAGAACACACAAAAGCCACCAGCACAACAATATTCATCACAGCACAATTTGGCATAGCTAAAATATGGATCCCACCCAGTAACGCTCAGTAGATGAATGGATCAGGAAAATGTGGTACATATACACAATGGAATTTCATACCTCTGTCTCAAAGAATGACATTGCCGCATTTGTAAGGAAATGAAAGGACTTGGAAAAAATTATCCTAAGTGAAGTGAGCCAGACCCAAAGAAACATGGATTCTATGCTATGAATAGGATTCCCTATTCTCATAGGGAATAGTTAGCTCAGGTTTAGGCTAGTCACAGCAGAGGATCACAAGAGCCCAACAGCAATACTCTTATGAACACATAAGATGAGGCTAAGTGAAACAACCTCCATTTTATGGAAACAACTGTTATATCACTGCTGTAATTACTTTCAACATGCCATGTGTAACTGTAGCTTCTACTGTTGATGATGCTCTTGTATCCCCTTCCTGCGGTTGTACCTTCACTATCAGTTTATCTTATTTGAGTACTTTGGAAACTGTATATACTGGTATTAGAATTAGGAAAGTGAAAGGGAATACCAAAACCGAGAGATACAAGATAAAAAGACAAACGACTACAAAGGCAATGCTTTCAAAACTGTTTGGTGTAAGCCAAGTGAACAACTCTGGGGGGAGAGGGGCAGGGGGAGGGGAGGGTAAGTGAGGGAGGAGGTAACAAACAGTATAAGAAATGTATCCAATGCCTAACATATGCAACTGTAACCTCTCTGTACATCACTTTGACAATAAATAAGAAAAAAAAATGTTTTTCCTATGAGGAAAACAATACAGTCTATGTTTCTTTAGGTCTGGCTCACTTCACATAGTAAATTTTTTTTGGAATAATTAGTACATGTTTAGGCTAGTCAAAGCCGAAGTCATAATAGCCCAATAGCTATGCCCTTATGGACACTTAAGATGATGCTAAGTGAAATGAGCTCCATGTTATGAAAACAAGTGGTATATCATTATTGTAATTATTTTCAACATGCGATATGAATCCGTACCCTTTTTATTTTCTCTCGTATTCCCTTCCTGTGGTTTTACCCCCACTATCACTGTATCTCATCTGAGCACCCTGGATACTGTATATACGTGTATTAGAGCTAGGGAAGAGAAAGTAAATATCAAAATCAATAGACAAAGGATAAAAATACAAACAACTCCAAACACAATACTCACAAAACCATTTGGTGTAAACCAACCGTACAACTCGTGGGTGGAAGGGGAAGCAGGAGGGAAGAGGTAGGCATGTGGAGGGGAGGAGGAGCTAACATATTTGACAAGAAATGTACTCACTGCATTATATATGAAACTGTAACCCCTCTGTACTTCACTTTGACAATAAAGGAGAAAAAAGACAATAAATATTTTTTAATGATTCTGAAACACCTAACATTTCTGAGAGTTATAACATATAATGCTTAAGATTCTCATGTTAAAAACTAACATTTAGAATCAACACTCTCTTTCTCTGGCAATAGGAAAACTACCAACACATACACTGTTTGTGAATAAAGGTAAACATTTCCCTCAAAGAACTGCTAATCACCATACATTTCCTTTCTTCCTTCCTGTTATTTACTTCAGCCATTCTCTGGCCATAATCTGAGTGAAACCAGCCAAAAGGTACAGACACTGAGGCAGGTAGGGACAGATAGCATGAACACACCAAGGTGGCTGAGGCCTGAGCTATTTTGGATACTATAACCTCAACATTAGGCACAGGTAGTGAGAGAGGAAGAGAGAGATCAGGAAAAGTAGAAGCCAAATGGCTGCTAGGTATAAAAATCTAGAGAAGTGTGGACTCAAGACAGTTGTCAGAAGCTGCAACACAAAAATGAATGAGATGTAAATTAGATGGGATGTTCAAGGAAATAACCAAACGAGAACATAAAACAAACTAAGTCAAAGCTAGGACAGCGAAAAGAGTAGCGCAAAATTCGGGAGGTGGCAAACATGGCCTGCGTTTATTAAAAAAAAAATAAAATAAGCTTCTCCACAAGCACAAACATCTCTCCAGCCTTCCTTCTCTCTCTACTCATAGAATAAGCATTCCCTCCTCTGCAGCTTTTGCTAGCAAGAGACACGTGATCTTTTTGTTAGATTATGAAACAAATACCAGTGATGAGCCAAAAACTTAAATATAGTAAAAGAGTTGGGACAGCACTGTGTTCACTCTGTGAGAAATATCCAACAGGAATGTGCAGTGTCTTTATTCAACAACATTTCTTTACTCGAATCACAAAGATTATGATTAAAGCATGTCTTTAACCCTCTCATATCTTGCTATCCTATTTATTCTTGTGTTAGACATTTACAATGACCACTCTTAGGAATCTAGAAAGTTCTGAGGAAGTACTGGCGGAAGGGGGGTGGTGCTTATCATTACTTCCCAAAGCATAAGGGTGAAAAACAGCAGCTCATCAAGTGGGGGCAAGGGGAGAGCGGGAGACAAATGAAGGGGAAGGGGGGAATTGTAGTCAAGAATTCATTGTACATACTACAAAAGTAAGAAAACGGAAGGGCTGGGCAGAGGAAGGAGGGGCAAGAATGTTGAAAGGGGTGAGGTGGGTTAAGATGGGCCATATTCATAAACTGCTTTGTCAAATGGCAACTCCTTTGCACAAATACTTAAAGATAGTTTTTGTAAGAACTCAGAAGCTCTTCCCTTCACAGTAGTAGGACAAATTATTAGTTCCTACGCACAGGGACTAGAGTCTTTCAGGTCAGTTGTGTTTTGGTGGGGTTTTGGTTTTTGAGCCAGCACTGAAAATTGAACTCAGAGACTGGGCTATGTCCCTTAGCTTTGTCACTCCATACTGGCCTGCTACCCCATGAGAAATAGCACACTTTCAGGTACTTTGGTGGTTCATGGAGGATGGATGTCATGGATTTCCCTGCCCAGGGCGGGTTTCAAAGCACAATCCTCCAATCTCATGAGGGTCTGGGATTACAGGCCTGAGCCACAGGCTCCAGTTTCTAATGAGCTTTGGTCATCAAAAAAGTGGTAGTACTGGGCTGGGGATATAGCCTAGTGGCAAGAGTGCCTGCCTTGGATACACGAGGCCCTAGGTTCGATTCCCCAGCACCACATATACAGAAAACGGCCAGAAGCGGCACTGTGGCTCAAGTGGCGGAGTGCTAGCCTTGAGCGGGAAGAAGCCAGGGACAGTGCTCAGGCCCTGAGTCCAAGGCCCAGGACTGGCCAAAAAAAAAAAACAAAAAACAAAAAAAGTGGTAGTATAATTTTAAGGTTCACAGACATTAGTGCTACCTTTGGATCCTATGATATAAAGCCCCAAAGACCCGTCCTTTAAATAACTAATCAAATAAAAAATAAACAATTGTCTTATAATTAAATAATCATAAGACAGGGAAATAGAGACAAAATAATCATTAGTAATATAAACATAAAAATGGAAAAAAGCTTACCAAAGAGTTGATTCCTATATAGTTTAAGACTATAGGGAAAGTAAGCTGGAAGCCAGTGGCTGTAGCCAGTAATCCTAGCTATTCAGGAGGCTGAGATCTGAGGATCGAGGTTCTAACCCAGCCTGGACAGGAAAACTCTGTGAGACTCTTCTCTTCAATTAACCACCAAAAAGCTGGAAGTAGAGCTATTGCTCAAGTGACAGAGTGCTAGCCTTAAGCAAAAAAAGCTCAGGGACTGTGTCCAAGCCTGAGTTCAAACCCCGGGAACAGCAAAAATATAGGTAGGTAGGTAGGTAGGTAGGTAGATAGATAGATAGATAGATAGACAGAGTTTGTGTTGCAATGGAAAACCATGCACTCTACATCACTCTCTTCCTAATTCATTCCACTACTATGTAACAGGATAAATAGCAGAGAATAGCAAAGGAAAATAAATATTTGTTAATTGGCGATGTCTTTCTTGCTATAGTCATATAGATTCTTTCGAAGTGCAATGGGCTTCTCTTTCTCACTTGGAAAAGTCCACTTTGACTCTATTTACATATTCCATTTCAATTACTTCTGAACTAAAGAAACAATAAAACCACTGTTTCAGTCTTAAAATTCTTCTTTGAACCATTATGGAATCATAATAGTTACTTCTTTGGTAATTAAAGTAACACATAGTCACTTGGCCTCTGTATACTTCCATGCCATCATGACTGGTCATGATTTCACTTAAGAAAATGATCCCTTAATAGAAACAACATGTCACTTTATGGGACGTGGGAGGTGTTTTGCTATGGGTCATGAACATCCCTCTGCTCCACAATAGATTGAATACTAAGTGCAGGCCCTGGAAAGGCAGGGCCCTGCCACCTGAGTCCCATATGCGTAAGTTCCAAGCTGAGGGAAAGTCAGGTCAAACAACACCAATGCAATGGAAGGAAACCAGAGTTTAGATTCCTGCTACAGAATTGCAAAGCAGAGTACAGGAGAGGGGCCTGACTAGAATGAGGGTTGTTTGGGAGAGTGCACCTTCTAGTTTGTTCTTCTATACATGGATGGCCACAACATGAAGCCCACTGGGGTAATGTGTGCTCCATGAAAGCCTGGTGGAGTCACATTTCTACATCTACTCTTAAGTTTCCTGTATTTACTCTTGAGTTTCAACCATTCTTAATCTTCTCATCATATCCCATAAATGTGAAAGCAGTGTGAAGCTTTAAAATGCTAGTTAAACATGATTACAATTAAACAATGTGGAGACTCCTAAGAAATGGGAAATGATGAGGAAGGGATACATGATGCGTGTAGGAATTCTTTGTGACTGATTATAAAATTCTTTTTTCTGGGATTTCTGCTTCAAGACTGATGGTAGAAGCAAAGGTTTTCCTGCTTTAAAAAAAAGGTGTAAAAGAATAAAATGTCCTAGACTTCTTAATCCAAAGATACCTTGTGTTATAACAATTAGACATTTTCATATTCATAAAATGGTAACATAAATTTTATTACCACACCAGCATTTCATTTATTCCTAGCCTGATTTCCAGACTAATCTCAACATTCAAGAAAATATCTCAAAAGTAGCTGAAATTTAGGGCATTGAATAACATTGCACAGAAGAAAAGCATATACAAGAACATAAAAAGCTATGGTTTCTTCACTGATGTAATTTCACAATGTTAGAGTTTTTCTTTTATTAAAAACTACCAGTTGCAAAGACATGACTGGAAAGTTCAGGCACATGGGTCCGCCTTCCTGCCTCAGGTCCTGGGCAACTACCAGACAATCTGCAGGGTTATGAGATAAAGTCGGGAATACAGTGTGTTTGGCGAAATATTTTTAATAGATTATAATACCTCTGTTTGGCTCAAATAAATTATCCAGCCTTATTTGGTCCACTTTCCCATTTCATGGTTGGCTGATCATTGAATTCTCTCAGAAAGCAAAGCAATGAAGAAAAGGGGAAAAAAGAAGAAAGATGAAAAAAGGAGGAGGAAGGGGAAAAAAGAAGAAAGGTGAAAAAAGGAGGAGGAAGGAAGGAAGGGGGCCTGAGGAGGAGGACAGAGGACAGAGGAGCAAAATTCAGGAAGTCGGGAAGTCAGGTACTGGTGGCCTATGCCTACAATCCTAGCTATTCAGAAATGAGATCTGAGGATCACAGTTCAAAGCAAGCCTGGGCAGGAAAAGTCTACAAGACACTAAGCTCCAACCACCAGATAGTTCAGAGTAGAGCTGAGTGCCAGCCTTGAGCAAAAGATACTCAGTGCCCAGGCCCTGAGTTCAAGCCCCAGGTCTGTCAAAACAAAAAGTCATTTTTATGTTCCAGACTTCCTTGAAGCCCATAGTTTGAAACGATATACGGAAGGGAAAACTATCTCTCAACAAAGCTCAATAGCTTGTAGAGCTGCTGTGTCATTCTATTGCATGTCCTACCAGACACGTATAAAATGTGCTTTGCTTGGCCAAAGAGCTATCCACAACTCCCTGCTCAAACACCTGATGACAGTGGACATTCATTTCAATGGGAACAAGATAGTCTTTCAATTTTCCTTCTGTTGTACTCGTTACAATGTGGCCAGATTTACACTCTCTCTGTGAAATGCATTGGATTTCTCAGTCAATATTGGCTACAATATTAGTAATTTCTCAAGATCTTGCCTGTCATTTAAATGCAGACACAAAACTCACAGTCTCCTCCTGGATTCCATTTCAGTTTCAACATAGAACCATCATCATTTTACCAAAGACCAACTTTCTTACAGCATAGTTTCTATAAATAATGCACAAATAAATACTCTGCATATGCAAATTCAACCAATTACAGATTGTACATCTTTAAGGGAAAAGCAGTGCATCTGTACTAAAACACATTCACACTGTTTTCTTGTCATAATGCCCTATAATATGGTATAAAATCTAGTTACACATTATTTCAATTATATTACTTACTGTAAGCAATCTAGAGAAGACAAAGTATATGAAGGATGTTTGTAGTTTATATGCAAATATTATACTGTTTTATATCAAAAGAACTTCATTAGCCACATGGGTTGTAGAGCCAACCCACTTCAGATACTAAGGGACATTGTAATTTGGGGGAAAGTTATGTTGCAGATACTATTTGGCCAGCTAAACATTAACTGCTCAACAAAACTCTAGTGTTAACAATAACTATATTAAAAAGTTAATGGCAGCAGCAACTTGTTGACAAGACTCTATGTGCGTATGTGTGAAGAATAAAAGCTCAAAGGAGCAAGGTGCCAGTGGCTCATGTCTGTAATCCTCAAGAGAATGATTTCTGAGAATCAAGGTTCAAAGAAAGCATGCACCAGAAAGTCTCTTATCTACAATTAATCACCAAAAAATCAGGAAACAGAGCTGTGGTTCAAGTGGTAGACCACTATCCTTGAGTGCAAAGGCTAAGGGATAGCACTCAGGACCTGTGTACAAGCCCTGGTGCAGGCACCAAAAAGTAAAAAAGCACAAAGAAAAATGAAAAAATGCACAGAAACATGTCAAAAACTGGGATGACTTAAAGGCTTTAAAAAAATCTCAGACTTTAAGGCAGACGGATGGGGTGAGAGATGTTGATGTTTGTGATGTATATCACAGTGGGTTACATTGTGCATTTCCCCAACTTTCTAGTGCTAACACATTAAGGAATATGTTCCTCACTTTCAGTGAGGAACATTGAGCTCTTTTGGAAGAAAGGGAGAAGGAAGAGGAGGAAAAGAGGTGAGAAGAGTGGGAGAAGAGGCGAGAGGAACCGATAACAAAGAAGACTATCTAGACATATATTCTGACTCCCAGTTATACCATAATGTACAAGCCAGAGCTTGCTACAATTTACTCAATTAGAGTAAATATGATCATTGTATTTTATAACGTGTGAATATATTTTAAATACAAGAATTAAAGCTTCATGTCCATAATGAAGACCAGAACGCCTATAAATTGAAATTATAATTTTTTTTTTTACATTTTAGGTGTCAAAGCCTATAAGTATGCCCTTATAACAAAAACTGCATGAATCTACTGATCAATGTAAGGAACACATTATGAAGGGAAATGAATACATTTCAACTACCATTCGTGAAGAGAATAAGGCCTTCAACTGAAGAGGCAGTGACATCTCTGGATGCAATGACGTCAGAAGTGTCATCGTAATTCCAAATTATCCTGTACTCATAGAAATTCCAAATTTTGAGGGGAAGAAGTTCCACAGTAAGTTGAATGACAGTATTAATTCCACTTATTCTAGCTGTTGGAATACTAGCCCAAAGTTCATGGCTGTGGCTGTATCTACTATACACAAGTGCAACATTGACTGCATTTCAGGTATCTTAGAGCTGATGGGTTGGAGAAACTATTTGCTTTCTCTACTGATTTTGTCCATCACCAAAGAAGACAAGGGATAGCTCGCAATTCAATTGGGAAGAAACTGGTGGAGCAGTGAACTCCTATTTAGCTCAGTTCCTCCTATCTCCACGTAAGAATCACCATTGTTAACACAAATTGGGGAGGGATGGGGGCATTGTGAAATTCCATGGCACTTTAAACCACCCCACCAAACTTCACCCATCTTGGCAAGCCAGGTTAGGTAGCAATGCTTCTAGGTGTAGCCAGTCATATCCTGGGTTTCAGGTTTCAGCCTGCAGCTCAGAGTCATCCATAAACAGTTTTCACATTCTCCACTTCCACCAAACCACCCCAGAAAGTCTCTAACATGGTAAGGAGGGCACCCAAACAATTTTTCATGATAGGTCTTGGATGGCTTCCATTTTGGTCATGTCACAGTGTTGATTTTACAGCCTTACAAAGCAATCAGAAGCAGAGCAGACTGTGGCCTTGAAAGAATGCTTGCTCCCACACATCGAATAAGGTACAGTGAATTGAAATTCCATATAGTATTGGTATCCTTTTACATAATTACCAACGGAATTACTACAGTGAGAAAGGGAAAGGAAGCCAGACATCGTGGCACACTTCTGTTTCCCAGATACTGGGGAACAGAGGTAGGGAGGAGCACAGTCTTGAGACCACCTGATCAAATGAAAAGCAGGGGAGGGAGGGGAGGAGGAGTTAAAGGGGAAGAAGAGTGAAAAGGGCAGAGGAAAAGGGAGAAAGGTGGAAGAGATAGAGGAAGGGGAGGGCTGGCCAGCCCAAAAGACTATCCAAAGATAACTCAAAAGCCAAAAAAAAAAAAAAAAAAAAAGGAACTGGAGGAGTGGTTTAAATGAAGCAAGGAAAAGGCCTCAAGTTCCAAGCCAAGCATCACAGAGCAAGAATTGGAAGAATTAGCTTCTTCATTTGTAAACAAGGCAGACAAAAGAGAACAAGAACACCCCTTCAAAAGGCAACTTGTCCTTGTCCACTCTCAGCAGAAAAGTCACTGAGCATGTCATGTCCAGCCTGTTGGATTCATTAGGCCTCAGAAAGACTTACTGGGGACATTCGTGGGGGCACCCTCATCACTGTGCCCTGTTCTGTGTCACAGGAAGTGGAGAATATCTGCCATTTTCATTTCCATAACATTCACCATCTCAAGTTGCTTATTCAAGTTTCTTAAGGTAAAACTGTTTCTGTTCTCTATATCATTGAAAATGTATACAGCAAGACATGGAGTTTTATATGCTCAAATCCACTGGATTAGCAAAGGAACACAAAGGCTCTGACACCAGGGGGAAGAATGCTCTATCTCAAAGCAAGCGTGACCATTTACGTCCATCACCATACTGGGGCGACCTCAATCCATCACCAGGATCTGTACTGCTCCCACTTGGAATGAGGGGTACTTGCGCTTGTTGGCATTTACTCCCATTTTGTAAATAGTCATTTCATAAGTATAGAGGATACCTTAAGAAGTATCTACTTTCTGTGTATGCTCATACTAGGGCTTGAACTCAGGGCCTGGGCAATGCCCCTTAACTTTTTTGCTCAAGGCTGGCTTTCTATCACTTGAGCCACAGCTCTACTTTGGCTTTTTGGTGGCTATTGAAGGTGAGAGACTCATGGAAATTCCTGCCTAGGCTGGCTTTGAATCTCAACCTTCAGATTGCAATCTCCTAAGAAGCTAGAATTATAACTGAGCCACCACCAGATGGCTTCTAGTCTCACTTTTTACCTGTAGCTGTTAAACACTCCACACAAGAAGTTCTCAACTTTAATCTCACTATTCATAGAATAGAATAGACTATCATCATATAGAACAGGCTGTCCATTCTATATTAAAAATCATGTTTAGAAAGTGGCTCAGGTGGTAGAGCTGAAGAGCTCAGGGACAGAGCCCAGGCCCAGAGTTCAAGCCCCATGACCAAGAAAAAAAATATCATGTTTCTTTCATTTGGAATATCAGCAGATCAGCTACCAGTGTACCTTTATCTACCTATCCATCAATTCTTAGAAATTCAAAAGGCAACCAACAAACTTTGTATCCATTCCTACAGATTTTCTCAGGAGCCATATTTTCTTCTATTATGAATTTCTGAAACATAAGTATAGTTTTCTTTCTCTACCACCAAACCATTTAAACAACTTCCCATATTGTAAACATTTTATAGATTTAGGTTATATGCTCCAAAATGTACTCCTCTTGATTTTGCTTATCCCACATGGAAAGTCCTTTTCAAATTAACATTTGGTGTCATCTTCATGGAACTAGAAACTCCATGAGGATACAGGGCAAGTCTGCCTTATTTGCTCCCCCCCAAAAATAATCCCAAAATCTGGTACTGTTTAGAATTTATGCTAGGTAGAGAATTGACTAAGATGCTAAGTCGTTATTGCCCAGCTCTTACTTACAATGATATGACCAGTTTGTAAAAAGCCATATGTGGAAATGATTTGCACAAGATTGTGTAACATGTTAATGAAAAAGCCAAGGTGGCTTTCTTTATTTCCTATTCTACATGGATGACACCACAGAGGTTCTTATACCTGTTTGCATTTCCTTAGCCTCAGGTCCTCAGCTCCTCCCACTAGCCCCCAGATCCACCCATACCTAATGAGCCACTCCTACTCACTACCTATCTACTTCCCCTTTACCCCCAGAGAGAGAAGCTGCCACCTGGATAAGGTGCAGACACCATGTAGCTCCCTCTCCCATGGGAACTATGGCCCCACTTATAAACCTCCTTTTGAACCTTTTCTCCTGTCTGTGATGATCTCTGCATGGTCCTCTGGGATGGCTGGGACATATCTTTTCAACACCTAATAGGATGAGGAGGCCAATGGTACTGATGAATGAGTTCTTATCACTTGAATGGTGTATCCATTCCCATCGTTCTTCATTGGCTGGACAGAGAAACCTTTCTGTAAATATGCCTGCTTTATGCATACTTCATGGAAGATCCAAAGAACACAA
Organism: Perognathus longimembris pacificus; assembly: GCF_023159225.1. Lineage (NCBI taxonomy): Eukaryota > Metazoa > Chordata > Mammalia > Rodentia > Heteromyidae > Perognathus > Perognathus longimembris. The sequence continues at coordinate 358 of NW_025959298.1, read as the reverse complement.
CCTGAAGTAGAATTCTGTAGCCATAGTGACGAGCCAAGTTACTCTCTTAGAGACAGTCAGGTATGACAGGGATCAAGCCACAAATAGCAGCGGTTATTTCCTTGTCTCTGCCATTGCTAACGCAAATCTGCTAAACATAGCTTTGATGAATTATTTGGGGTTCTTAAAAGAAAATTTTCTTTTGGTTTTCTAGAGCGTCTCTTGATCTTACAAAAAAGGTAAATATGCCTTTCTACTGAGGACAAAGATGATATAATAATGACTGTCCAATTTTATGTTATAAATATCACTGTATAAATAAATCTGATTTGAATAGGTCTACGAGTCAGATGGAGAAGACACTCATTTTGGTAAACAT